>NC_082698.1:33443919-33743919 GCF_949987515.2 Delphinus delphis | reverse complement strand
CAGGACCGTGTGTTGTGTTACAGGGAATACAAATACAAATCAAATAGACATTCTGCTCTTAAATAATCTGATAATTTGGTATAAATTAAAAACCCTGCACATAAATGACTTTAATACAAGATAGAAAATTACTATTTTGTGTCAGGTCTTGGAGAAGGGGAAATGGTGTTAGACATATTCCTAATGCATTTCTTCCATTCTGCCATGGAGGAAAACTAGGGCTAAGAGTTGAGCCTATCGGTGGAATTGACGTGAAGAATGCTGCATTGGTTTGCTATTGCTGCGTATAACCCATTACTCAGTGGCTGCGAAGAACCATCATTCATTATTGCTCCTGTGTCTGTGGGTATTTGGGGCATGGCTGATCTGGCTGGGGCTAGGGTGAGCAGCTCTGCATCAGAATGCTGCAGCTGGTTGGGAAAATAAGCTTCTCCCTGCAGTTTTGTGGATCAGTCAGGATGACTCTGCTTCATACATCTCTCATCCTCCTTGGACCAGCAAGCTAGCCAGGGCATGTTTTTCTCAGGTGATGGCAGAGGTGCAGGAGGGCAAAGAGAAGTATGTGAGGCCTTACAAAGTCCAGGCTTGGAGCTCACATACTGTCACTTCAGCTCATATATCATTGGCCAGCAGAACTCATGGGCTAAGCCCAAAGTCCTGGGGCATGGAGGGATAATCGGTGAGGCACTGGCAAGGGTATGGATGCAGGGAAAAGTGAAAAGTGGATGCAATTTATGACATATGCCTTGTGGTTACATGAATAGTACATTTTGAGGAGAAAGAACTTCAACTTCTTTTTGGAGCATTATTAACAAATCTGGTAAAAACTTTAAAAAAGTAGATTCATATGGAAGAATGTCACTACTCATCCCTTTATTTTTTATTTTCTTTGGCTGCGAGGCATGTGAGATGCGGGATCTTAGTTCCCCGACCAGAGATGGATCCCATGCCCCCTGCAGTGGAAGCACGGAGTCCTAACCACTAGATCACCAGGGAAGTCCCTACTTATCCCTTAAATAACCACTTTCTTGTACTGGGCAAGAAAGCATGAGGTTAAACTCAGAATTGAGGAAGATCTAGTACAAATGGTAATGGGAAATATGTACCCATTTAATTTTTTAGGCCAGCTTGGGGCTGGCTGTCGGCCACATTTTTCCTTGATATTTTAGGCCTCTAGTTCTTGCACACTTTCTTCCTCTCAGTGGCAACCAGGCCCCTTAATGTCCTGGCACCTTCATGCTTTCGCCCTCCCCATCAAAATCTATCCTGCAGAAAGGGTCTAGCAAACTCACTCACAGTAAGGCATAAATGACTGATAAGGATTAAAATTTACTTCCAGGAGCATTTGTATTTGAACAGGAGACAAAAAAAGGAATGGCTCTATAATGGTGGAACTTCACACAGCAGTGAGTAGTGTGGAGAAGTGAAACAGATGGGGAACCAAGGTGCTTGCCCAGTGACCTCAAAATTATACCCTATAGGATTGTTATGTTTTTCTCTGATTATTATATATTTTAGGGTTGTGGGCAAGGGTATAGTTGCAGGAATAACTAGGAGCATAGCTTCAATGGTGTAATTAGCATAAATAACATTATAATATGTTCCCTAACAAGTCGATGGTACTTAATAACTTTTTATAGTATAATTCTTCTAATTCCTACCAAAGTTTGCAGTTACTGTCTTTGAGAAACAAGTAAATAAATACAGCAGGCATCAGGCAGGAACTTTCTGAACTGTGTCAAGGTTAATAATAAATAAAATGTTATAAGTAGAGACAGGACAGCAACAGCTGTGCAACATTCTTGGAAGCAAGGATTTTGATAGCATGAAGTCAGACAGTGAGCTCAGTTTTTGCTGCTACTCTGGGTGAACACAGAATCCTTGTCATAATTATAAGGAAAACTGTATTTCTCTTATAAATTACAACTGTTTGGCACTTAAAATCTGATGTCTGCGGCTGGAAAATCAGGAGCAATGTTGGTGGAAGACCCAGATCAAACCTATGAGAATGTCCTGGCTGAGATTCAATCTTTTGAGCTGCCCATTGAAGCTACTTTAAGGTACGGCTCCTTTATATTTTGTTGTTTCTTCTTTAGTGGTCATAAGGTAGTCTTATTCACTTCTTTTTATCCTTTTCTCTAAAACAGAATAAAAAATAAATTTTGAAAAATGGTTACAACTCTGTACATACCTAATTTCAAAATTTTATCCTTAGAGGAATGACAGTAAATAAATAATCCACTTTTTTTTGCATTGTATTTGTTTCATGATTCATCACCACAAGGTTAAAAAATAGAACTGACTTTCAAGTGATCAAAAAGGACCTCATGCCAACTCCAAATAGATTGAGACTCATTTATATGTGAGTGGATGTGAGTTGTAGGAAAAAAACGTACAATGCTTACTTGTATTGTTGTTGCCCTTGGGTATATAGTGACCTTTCGGATATGTATTTTTTATTTCTATATAAGATTTAAAAATAGCTTCTTTGCTAAGATGGGGATTAATTTGCATAGTTCAAGGACAGGATTAAAATGAAAGACCATGTATCTCTGTGTTAAACAGGCAGTTTTAAAATTTTAAGTCTTTTTGACTGTCTGCCTGTACCTGACACTTATCAGTGTGGGAACAGGATGGCAATCACTGAATGTGACAGTGATAGACAATAAATATTTGTTGACTAATATTTGTAGATTAAGTGAAAGGATTTTTTTTTTTTTTTTTTTGCTCTTGTCTTTTCAGTCTCAGAAAGATCCAGGACAAAATGCTTTGAAATCCTACAGTTTAAATCTGAATAAATTTCTCCCAAATGTTTAAATTTGATTTTGCATTAAATAAATTCTTTTGAATCTTTTCAAATGGCCCAGGGTAGTGTTGGGGGTATGGGAAGATATTGATATTTATTTGTTGATTCTTGGGCTGTCAATATGTAGGTGCAGTTGAAAAATAATTACAGCTCCATTATAGCTGTTCCTTACACCTTCATTTTATCTGAGCATCATGAACATCCTTGAAGAAGGGCAGGTGATTTTTACCCTATTCAATAGGTAGAAGAAACTAAAGCTTTTCACTAATAGGAAACTTGGTAATTTTTTCCAAATGGAACATACTTTATACCGTACTAGCATCTTCTCAAAACTTGTGCATCTCCCTGGTGGCTAGGTCAGAAGTCTAAAGGGAAACATGAGAGGGGGATAAAGGGAGCCTGGATGTGTGTTACTTACCGTGGCCTCTGCTGCTACTGCTGCTTTAGAGCCCTTGGTCTTCACCCCTGACCCCCTCTACTTCTCTCCTGGTCTCACAACCCTGGCCAACATCTACAGGTTTCATCCATCCTTGGAACTATCAGCTAGTCTTGCTCTGGTACCGGACCTGACTTCCTGCTTTAGTTCTTGTCCTACCCTCTGTTCTGAGGGCAAATATCCCCAGTCTTGTACTTGGTCTTCCTAAAGAAAAGAATTGGTTTAGATCTGGCAGTCACAGCACTCTCCCAGCATCACAAGAGTAGACACAGCACAAATATTTTCTCCAGGTGCTGCCTGTCATCACCACCAGTGGACCTGGAATGCCCACTGTTAGCTTTGTATTTAGGTTATTTGTTTTTTGCGGTACGCGGGCCTCTCACTATTGTGGCCTCTCCCATTGCGGAGCACAGGCTCCGGACGCACAGGCTCAGCGGCCATGGCTCACGGGCCTAGCTGGTCCGCGGCATGTGGGATCCTCCCGGACCGGGGCACGAACCCATGTCCCCTGCATCAGCAGGCGGACTCTCAACCACTGCGCCCCCGGGGAAGCCCTGATTTAGGTTATTGAATGAGGAGTAAGAGCCGTCTTTTCCAAAGGCTACTGTTAAAACACCTCGATGTTATTTTGGAAGATAGAACAGAGCTCCTAACAAGCCTTTAATTGGGACAATAGTCACCAAAATTAGTTTTCCTAAACTGTTGCTGTAATCATTGATTAGATGAAGACCTCTTAGGCTAGCATTCGACGCCTTTCTACACATCCCTGTGCATGTCATTGATATTCCAATGTCACCTATTCTGGTTCACTGCTCTTATGGACCATAATCAGCTCATGTGGCCAAATATGAGGGTTGGAAAATAAAGACAGGACTTCCATTTTGGCCAAACTGGAGTGTTTACTATTTGATAATATGCCCTGAGATTTTCTTCCTTCTCGTGCTCATGGTTCCTTTCCTTTATTATCCTTCACTCTTATTTCTGCCTGCCCAAATCCAGCCCATCTTGCAAGGCACAGCTCAAATGTTCTGATCCATCAGCCACAGGTGAGCGTTTCGTCCTTTGAAGCCCCAAAGAATCCAGGGCATTTATTCTGACTCACTTGGATGTGTGTGTGTGTGTGTGTGTGTGTGTGTGTGTGTGTATTTTATACTATAACCATTCTCAGGCTAAAGACTCCTGAGGGCACAACCTGTGTCTTACTTATATCTTAGCATCCTCTGCAGAAGCTTCTACCATGCCTGGCACACAGTAGCTAGATAAGTATTCGTTGAACTGACTTGTATGAGCTTCTGAACTAATGATGACCTTGCGAGGCAAAAGAAAGAAGGTAGTCCAGAGAGAAAGTCATCATTTCGGGGAAGAAGAGAAGACTAAAATATTTGAATAGTTACAAGTTCTAAAGGCAGAGAGGGTGGAAAAGAAGTTTGGCTGGAGGGAGATTGGCCCAAGGGCTGGAACGGACAGTGAGGGGAGGGTTAGGACATTGAGAGGATGGGGCTGGGAATACAGCGGAGAAACATTCTCAGGGAAAACCCTGCACCTGGGAATTGAGGTAGAGAAAATATCCAAGAATTCTCCTAGTTGTCCTTCCCTGTCACAGAAGAAAGGCATTACTCCTACAGACGTTTTCTGTTGTAAAATCCTAAACTGTTAGCTTCCTCTCCCTGCCCACCTTGTTTTTGAGGTGGCCCTGCTCAAGGTCAGCGTTCAGATCAGGGTCAGGTGGGGTTTGTTTCTCTAGCAAGGTGAGCTCAGAGAGCTCAGGAACTCAAAACCCAGAGATGATTTCTGCTAGTGTCCTTTAAGGATGGCTCAACAGCCCTTCTTTAACAGGGTGTGCAAGGCTTCCTGGCACACTTAGCCCCACCATCATCTGAGAGAATGGGTCTCCTCCACCTAGGAGTCGTGAGGGGGTTGCTGGGACCGGGACTCATGTTGTCGATGGCCATAGTCTCATTCACCTGCCCGGGCTGCCTTCCGCCTACCTCCTGACTTTATACAAGGCTGCTCCCATCCTGTCTCCTGCCTGACTCTCCCAGTGGGCCCCTTGAGTCAACTCCTTTGGTCTTCTTTCTGTTTTGCTGGAAAAGTGGACAAGAATCAGATGATTCTGAGGTCCTGTGTTGGTTGTCATCTATGTGTGAAATGGAACCACTGCCCAAAGTATTAATTTTAAAGGAGAGATAGTTTTAGGGGAGAGTTGAGACATTATGGTTTTTCCATGGTTTATTTGTGTTGCCAATGAAATACCCAATAAAGACATCTCAGGCAGCTCTAACAATTGAATTGGGGAATAAATTTCCAGGGTGGCAAATTGGAATTTGATGTTAGCCGTGCAGACAGTGACTGAATTTCAAAGAAAAGGGAGAAATGTGAAGAAAGGCCTACTGCTAGTGCCTGTGTTGTCCTAGCATGGCTTTGCTTTGGTCGTTCAAAATTACCTGGCTGGCAGATGCTTGGTAGGCTAAAACTCATGAGCAGGGGGGGTCTGGAATTAGTTTTGCTACCCTAATCCTTTTGCCCTGGGCATCACTGTTTTTATCATGTTACCACCATATGGTAATTTCCACTAGATTTTCTCATCCTTATTAGGTTTTCTTATTTTTACTCCAGTCCCTCCAGTTGGCCTAGATATGCCCAACTCCTTGCCAGATGCTGCCTCTAGGGGGCGTGCCTCTCCCTGGTAGGCTTACCGGCTGTCTGGAGCCATGCTTAAAGAAACTACAGGGACTTCCCTGGCGGTCCAGTGGTTAAGAGTCCATGCTTCCACTGCAGGGGGCACGGGTTTGATCCCTGGTCAGGGAACTATGGTCCCACTTGCCCCATGGTGCAGCCAAAAAAAAGAAAAGAAAAGAAAAGAAACTACAACACTTGTACCTTATTCAGCCTTATTCAGCATTACCAACTTCCTTGAACAAGGATAGTTAATAGCTTTCAACTAGTAGTATATCAATTCCAATGCATTGGTAGTGGTTTTCTGAATCCTCATGTTGAGATAAAATAGCAATGGTAGCTATGGTCTTAGGATAACACAGTAGAGCAGCATCCTTACATTGGTCATATGCACACTAGAACGTCCTGCTGCCAGGCCTCGCTCATTAGACCTGGGCCCCAATGGATACCCTCTCATACCTGGATATAGCCTGGGCTCATTACGCCTCTTAGGTTCCTGCAGGTGTGTTGTTAGCCTCTTAGAACAGGTCTTGAAATCATAACATGTCTGAACCAATTTGAATTCAGAAATTACAGTGTGTCTTATTGCTAGAGCTGAGACTGAGATAAAGAGATTGAAGGGCATTGCAGTGTTAGTGGGAGGAAGAAAAAGAGGACATATCCAAAGAAAGCCCTGCCGAGGGCTGGGAAAAATAGGAGGAAAAGGGAATTGTACATGATGACGTACCAGAAGAAATTTTTGTAATTGTTTTATGATAACATAATTGTTTTACACTTGTACTCACAGACTCTCTCGGGCTCTTTTCCAAAAGCTGACCATGAAGTTTTAACAGTTTAAGAGCAAACAGGATATTATTATTTCTTTGACTTTAATGTTTTTAAGAATGAAGATAACATGCTTTTAGGAAAGAACAGAAAACATTAAAACAACAACAACAAAAAACAACCACCTAAACTGTAAACACAGTAAAATTTTAGAATGACACACTAAAAAATATAACTAGTTAAATTCAGCTGTAGACATTCTAGGATGCTCTTGCTGTTTTTATCTTCAGAAATGTAAGGTTTCTATTAAATCTTATTTCATTAAGTATGTTAAGATCAAAGCTCTAGCATTTATTAGTTATTTGATTTTGGCCATACTTTCTGAAACTATAAAATGGGAACTATAATAAAACCTATCTCAAATATATTTGAAGTGCTTAGCACAATGCTGGCCTAGCACATGGTAAATGTTCAATATTTTAGCTATTATTATGTCTAATTTACATCCGGGATATATCTTCCAGCATAATATAATATATACTTTAGAGTGTTGACGTAAACAAGCACTCACAACATCTTGAAATTCTGAGCAGGGGGAAAATATTGAGTAATGTAAATTTTATTTTGGTTGCCTAATATTCAGGGGAGAGAGGTATCCCTTTTCAAAATCCTATTTACTAATTCTTATATTTGATGCTAATGTAATATCATGACCTCATTTAATCTCTCATGGGAGTGGTGTAGTGTGCAGCATGCTGTGGGTATAAAATGGAATCCAGGAAGAACTGTGGGCCTAATCATGACTGAGGCCTGCCACGTCTGCAGCACCTCAGGAAAGCCTGGGGTCCCTGATGACGGTGGGCTGTGTAGTTGCCACATTTGCACTGAACACTTAAATAATACCATTAGCTGCTTGATCTTCAGTGGAACACTAGAGAGAAGTTAAAAAAACCATTTTTTTTATGTTGGGAACTAAGTATTCCAAGCAGGGAGACAGTTCTGTTTATTTAGTGGTTAAATGAATGGGCTCTGGAGCCAGAAGGACATGTGTTCAAATTTTGCCTCTATGCAACTTACTAATAGAACTACTGAAAGGTTTATATGAATTAGGCGTTATGTGTATTTAATGTAGTGGCTCATACATAGCAAATGCTCATTCATTCATTAAGTAAATATTTATGGAGCATCTCCAATGTGGCAGGCAGTGGTGGAGGATGGGCAATGGTCTTGTTGATATAGCAACATCAAGAGACCTGGAAACTCCCTGCTCACAGGCAGCTGGCATTTTAGTGAAGAGCTAAAAATAAATTAAAAAGCGGTAATAAATGCTATGAAAGATAACAAATCAGGGTGAAGGATAGGGAGGTCCAGGGATCCTATTTTACAAAAGGGAGGGCCAGGGAGTAAATGTCAGCTATTATTATCTTTATTAACATTTCATTACATTACATTAGTTACATTTCTAAATCCTTTTTTGCTGAGAGAAGAAAAAAAATAGGACGAGTGAGAAGAGAGGGAGAGAGGGCGAAAGGCAATAAAGAAAAGCTAAGTGGGGAAAGAGTGAGGAATAAAAAGCCAACAATGAGGAGGAAAGAAAGAGGAAAGAGAAGAGAAAATGGTGTCATAAGCTGGCGCTGGGGTGCCGTGGGGAGAGGAAGGAGACAATGGAATTCAGAGAAAATACTGTTGCTCTTTAATTGCTTAGTGGACTTTAAAATGTTCAGCTTTGGGATGAGCAATGTAATGGTGCTTTCAGGACATCGTTCTGAGGGCAGGACCAGTGATACAATTTACAGGACCAATGCAAAATGAAAATGCAGTCCTCCTTGTTCAAAAAATTATTAAGAATTACAAGATGGTGATGGCAGAGCATTAACCCAAGAGCAACTTCTTAGGCCCCGCGTGGATGAGCCAGCTCTGAGAGTTCAGCACAGAACCTGGCACACAGCAGGCGTTCAATAAAAGCAGTTGTTGAATGAAGAGAACCTGGGGCTAATTACTTTTGAACTTCTTTGAGGACTGGCCCATATTTCAGAAAAACTGATTTTATTTGGCTTCAATTTCAGATTTCCTTCTATTGTTCTCCCCTGTGGGATATGGAACAGATTCCTGGACACAGTTTTGCAGCAGGAATCCTCCCAGGCCTGGCTGGGCTTTGTTCACGTTCTCTTGCACTTACAGACTATGGCCACCTGGGGTCACTGCACCAACAAGGTAGAAGCTGGAGGAAAGCCGCGGACAAGACAGCCCCAAAGAGTGGCTAAGAGGCACAGGGAAGGGTTAGTTGATAAGAGCCAATATATAAAGGCTGCCTGTACTCTACATTTTGATAAAGTTCTGCAATTATATAACAAAGGCTCTTAAACTCTTTAAGAAACATCTGAATGATATTAGCAAAGTCTTGAGAGGATAAAGATCTGGAAGTCTGCTATAGGGTTCCTAGGAGTAAGAAAGGGAATCTTTCTGTAGGGCTGTACCCTACCTCATGAAACATGCTTTTACAACATTAAGCTTAACACGAGAAGTATTTGCATGTGGATTATTTATTTAACAAATACTAACTGGGCTGGTAGTAAACTATACAGACATTGTCCCATGCCTGGAAATGCAGACAGACTCGCTGATTGTTCAGCACCATGATGTGTGTGCCTCCAAGGACAATGAAGAGACCCTTGACTTAAAGCGAGATCCGGAGGGCTCACTAAAGTGGATCCAGAACCAAGGGTCTAACCCAGAGACAGGGCCCTGGTTCCCCAGCCACAACAGGAACAGCTATCAGGCAGTTTCCTCCCATCGAGCATTCAGAAAAAAAAAATGAGGTTCAGGTTCAGAGAACGCTGATAAAAAATTAGGCTATTTTGTTAATAGTTAGAAAAAAAGAACAATATTGTGTCTGGTTTTTATTATTATTTTACCAAAGAGGAAGCTAAATTCTGGGCTTCCTGATTTAATAACAAATGTTGGATAATCCTCGTCTCCAATGCTCATGCAACATTATACATATATTATCTCCTTTAATCTCCACACCACTTGGTGAGCTAGGGACTATTATTGCTCCCAATTCACACTTGAAGAAACTGAGGCTTAGACAAGTTAAGTCACTCTACCGAGGCCCCACATCTAGTAAGAGATGAACTGGAATTTGAACCCAAACATTTAAATGCCAGACCTGGGCAGCGGCATTCTACGGCCTCCTTCTGACGGAGGGGCTTTCCCAAGATTGTTTATTAGTCTGTAGAGAAGCGGCTCAAAGTATAAGTCATTAATGGTTAAGATTTTATCTACAGGTTAAACCCTTACTTTGCTGGTTAGTTTCCTGCCAGACACAGAGCGCGTCTCTTGCTCTGCCAGTCTCCTGCTCTGTCAGTCTTCCTGATACATCTTTTCCCTCCCGGGAGTCCTGATAAGAGATTTTGGGTGGATCTCTGGAAGTCAATATCCACTGCCCCCAAAAGAACTCAACATGCATGTGCAGTCTTCCAGTGTGCCCTACTGCCCCCAACCTCTTCAGACCAGACTAAGTCATTTATTCCCTGGGTAAAACAACATCGGAACAGTCTTCTTATCTGATTTTTTTTATTAACAGGAAAAACAGGAACAGCTTACTAGCTCCATCTTCTCCAACTCACTAGCTGTGTGGCTTTGGACAAGTGACCTAATCTCTCTAAGTCTCAGTTTCTTCAAATTAAATTGGAGATAGCAAAAGTACCCTAGAGGGTGAAATTAGATTTTAGTAAAATTAGTATTAATTTAATTACCAAAAAAATTATGAATTAAATTATTAAAGATTAAATTAGATAATATAAAGGGCTTAGCAAATAGTGCTCAGTAAATAGCTATTATGGCTTTTATTTTGGCCTATAGCTGAAATTCTTCATTTTGGAGGCTTTTAGAAATGTAGCACTTTAGGCCTTTTTACTCAGTGTTTGTTATAGCTACGTCCATAATTAAAATTTACATAGTTAGCTATTGAGGACATTTAGCTTTAAATTCTTAGCAAAAACTTCAGGTACTAACGGAACTGTCAGAAGCCACAGAGGGAACCAGCAAGAGCTGTTTCAGAAGAAGAAGTGGTATATGGACTTCCTTCCATCTTGACTTGAGGGGAAGATACTGCCACTTAACGTTGAGGTAATGTCTATGGGCAGGTGTTGAAACAGGCCAGGAGTGAGGAGTATGTAAGCAGGGCTGGCTTCCCAGGGCACGGGCATTTGGAGCTGGGTTTAGATAGAAGGCACCAGGGTTGGAGAAGAGAAGGGGAAAAGGTCTGGGTAATGAACACTCCAGAAAGGAATGCCCCACGAGTATGGGGCATTGCCAAATAAGAAGCTGGCTTGTGCCATATGTCTCCTCACCTTGCTTTACGCTTCAGAACGGTGCATTCTGGTCCTGCTCATCGTCTGAGCTAAGATAGCCTGCCATTTCCTGCAGAGAGAACTGGCTCTCTGTTCACTTTGTAGGACAGTAAAAATTTGTTCTCGGATCTTATGCTAGGGTTTCAGGTTCAATTTTCAAAAGACTTATTTTCCCCTCTCAAGAGCTGAACCTGCATTTCAGATGTGCTAACACCAGGTGGTGGTGCCTCAGCAATGGAGGACACAGTCTGCTAAGAAAAAAATTCAGTTTTTTACTACTCAGTGAAAAACAGTGGTATGAAGGGCCAAAACACTAGGGTCTAGGTACAGGTATTTGGCTCCATCCAAGGATAAAATTTTAAATAACCAGAGGAATGGATGAAGTTTATATCCTCTGACAAAAGTCCATAAATATCATTTCTTGCATTGAAGCTCCTGATAAAAGTGAACATCAGGGAGTTTGAGGTAATGTTTTGTTTGTGCTGCAGATTTCTATTAAGGCAACTGAATACACAATATTATGAGATGTTACATTTAATGTCAACATATAAAGAGCAAGTTTGAAGAAACTTTTTACAATTTGATATTGTTTGAATTCCTAATTGTTACCAATAATGGATTAATTAAACTCCTACCTACTCAGACCTGTTTGGAATGCTCCTTTCTAACTCATCCTGAACTCTTTCCAATGGCTTCAGAACTTGAGCATTGTCTGGTTTGAAGACCTTCCAACTTTCTCTCAGCCATGTGCAGGACTCTATGAGGAACTATAAGAAATTGCAAAATTAAAAAAAAAGTCATCTCTGAACTTAAGGACCTTAACATGGTGTGAAAATGCTGGTGGACTTGGGAAGGGATTTCTTTTTTTTTTTCTGTATATTTTCACAGCTTGTGGAAGTGAGATTACCCAGAGAAGATGTGGATTCTCTTGTACCATCAAGACAGTGGAAACAAGCTTGTGATAGGGTTTCTTGGTAGAATAAGTATTTGGATGTAGCAGAGCTTCCTTAGTCTTCCAAGCCAGTGTGCACTGAGGTCAGCCGTGTTTCAGTTCCCTGGGGGTCAACTGTACAGAACAAACAAAATTCAAATTATAAAAAGGAACTAATCAAAACAAGTGCAAACTCTTAAAACAGTTGTTGGTGGAACGGATATATGTGCTACATTGAATCTAGTGTCAGTGGAGAAGGTTGTGATTCATTAGGGAAATCTTTATGAAGGAGATAAATCTGAGTTGAAGTTTCCAAGGAGGGCAGAAATTTCACAACAGGAAGGAGGACATTTATATATGTTAGTAATGTTTATTGGGCCCTTACTGAGTGTGGCAGGCAGAATAATGGTTCCCCCACAATGTTCATGTCCTAATCCCTGGAATCTGCAAATATATTACCTCACATGACAAAAGGGATATTGCAGATGTGATTAACGTTAAGACCTTGAGATAGAAGATTATCCAGAATTACGGGGTTGTGTCAAACCTAATGCCATGGGTCCTTAAAAGCAGAGAATCTTTTCTAGCCTAGGTCAGAGTCAAAGGGAGATGTGACTACAGAAGAATGGTCAGAGAGATGCAATATTGCTGGCTTGAAAGACTAAGGAAGGGGGCCATGGGCCAAGGAATGTGGAAGGCCTCTAGAAGCTGAAATAGGTAAGGAAATGAATTCTACCCTAGAGCCTCTGGAAAGGGCACAGTTGTGCTGACACCTTGATTTTAGCCCAGTGAGACCCATATTAGACATCTAGCCTACAGAACTATAACATAATAAATTTGAGTTGTTTTAAGCTAAGTTTGTGATAATTTGTTCCAGCAATAATAGAAAGCTAACACAACATGGGACAGCAAAATGAAGCAGACAGTACTATTATGGTCATTTACAGATGGGGAAACTGAATTATAAAGGGACTAGGTTCTTGCACAATGTCACCCAGCTGTGGAGTGAAGGACCAGGGAATTAACTTGAAGACACCAGTCTTCAGAGCTCATGCTCTTAATTATTATGCAATATCACCTCCCAGGATTTTTGTGGGAGAAGGATGGAAGTAGTATAAAGCTTCGAGAAAAAGCTCACTGAAGGAGTGAGTTACACAGCTGTATAGTAAAGAGCTTGGTTGACTCAAAGGGACATTCAGAGCCCTGGATTAATGGAGACCAGAAAATATTTGTCCCTCAGGGCTAGGTATGTACTCTCTTCCTGATTAACCTTCTCAGTCGCTGCTTTGACCATGACAAACTGCTTTACTCAGCGTCCCACAAACACTTCACTAAACAGAACTCTTCTACACTAGTACCTTTGCCCAAGCCACCTGCCTTTCTTTCCCATCTCGCTGATGCCCACTGCTCTCTAGAGCTTCCACGCCTTATCCCAGCCACAGCAACTTGGGGGCACTTGGGTTCTAGGACTTTGGCATGAAATCACACATTGCACTTTTATCTTTGCCATAAGGTGTCATAGTTTTACGTCATTTACTTTTTCTGGCTCTTATAATTTATTTCCAAGTTGACTGGCCTCTGTGGACTTCCCGCGGGCAGGGACAGGAATCCACTCAGAGCAGTCGCCAGCTGGGATCTTCCTGGCTCATTCCTAAAATAAATCTTACTCCCACACACCATTTTGCTTTTCTTGAGTACACGGTTTCCTTTCTCTGACTCTCCACCACCCAGAGTAGTACATCAGGCCTCCCTGTTAAACGTTCCCGTAGCTTTTATTACAGATTGTCGACCTCCCTCATTACTAAAGTATCCCCAGCGCGTAGCAGAGGGTCGGGCACACAGAATACAGGGATCTATGTTAAAGCCCAGCCAGTTAATAGACAGCAACTAGGGACAAGTGCCGAGCGAGAGCTGGAGGTCATGCGTCTCCACTCCCCGCCGCCCCCGGCAGTACCTTGGCCTCCCCGCAGGTGTGGAGACCCGACACCTGGTCGCGGGCCCGCGCGCTGCCTCCCACGCCACCCGCGCGCCCCTGCGCTGCCCGCCCCACCCCGCCCGCCCCGCCCCTTTCCCCGCCCCCTCGCGCTCGCGCCACAGGCCGCTCGCCCCCGCGGTTCTCGCGGCGCTGCGCCTCGCTGGCTTCTCAGCTTCCAGCCAAGATGGCGGAGAGCGGCGAAGGTCTGGGCACCGTTCCGGAGCACGAGCGGATCTTGCAGGAGATCCAGAGCACCGACACCGCCTGCGTGGGGCCCACCCTCCGGTAAAGCTCTCATCCTCCCGGGGTGTCGGGCTGCCCCCTCCGGCCGCTCGTCGGGAGCCGGGCGGGTCGTCCGCCGCCGGTGGCGCGCGGAGCGGCCAGACAGGTGGTGCGCGAGGGGGCGGGCGGGCAGGTTGGGGCGCTTCAGGGCGGCTGGCCGGGACCTGAGCCGGGACCGGGGCGGGGCGGCACGGGAGGCTACACCTGTCGGCGCGGCCCGCCGCAGCCGCGGGAGCTGTCACAGCGCAGCTGGAGGGTGTGGCTGCCAAGGCGCCTCTGACCGCGGGAGCCGCGGCGCCGCCCCGCCTTCTCAGTCCAGTCCCGGCCCTGGCCTGGGGTCTCGAGGACGCGCCTGGGGCTTCCTGGCTCTCGGATCGTGCAGGGGCCGGGGGCGGCTTGGCTGCGGGCGTGGCGGAGGCGAAGGTTAAGTGCCGACAGCCGGCGTGACCGAGGTACCGACGCTCGCGCAGGTGGAAACCCTGGCGAGCTGGGCTGCCGAGGGCGTGGGAGAATTGAAATTGAGCGGGAGACGCCGGCACCATTATCGCCCCTCCCGCGCGGCCAGAGTGGGCGAGGAGGGAGCCTGGGCTGGAGGGGAGGAGCTGACGCTCGGGAACGCGCTGATGTGACCGTGCGCTCGCTCTGCAAGCCTGGGGAGCTTTTACTTATTTACGAACGTTTCATTAATTTTGCATGCATTTCGCAGTTTATTTTAAAAAGAATCTCCACCCTTTAAAAATAGTACAAGAACAATGAATATTCCAGACTGAATACCTGCTGCCCTAATAGAATATTAGCCGGGTACTATAGTGATCCATTAGAGCGTTAGGCACTTTCTTCAAGGATGAGTGCCTTTTAAACATAAGGTTTCATTTTTCGCTGTGATGATAATGAAATTATTATTCGCTTAGGGAACTTGGGACTCGTTGGGCTTTAATCATTATTATTTCTTCAGGATACATTCCTAGAAATGGAGCGCTGGATATTTTGTGGACTGAGGATGTAGTATAAAGTGAAGCCAGTTCAAGTTATGATGTAAATCCACCTTGCTCTGATAATCCGGAGACCTGGGTTCTTGGTTTACCCTAGTCTAACCACTGATGAAGTGTGAGGTCATGGGTAAAAATCATTTAACTTCTCTGGACCTTGATTCTTTATTTGTAGACAGGGGAGGGGTAGGTGTTTAGATGCCCAGAAAGCTCAGGACCTTAGAGACCTTGCCTATTTGTTTACTGCTGTATGCCTAACACGGAGCATGTGGTAGGCATCTGATATATTTTTGTCAAATGAAGTTCCATTTATGATATGATAAGAATAATTAGCGCATTTTCTTAATTTTTCAATGTAATTCTTTTCATAAAACTCTGCATTTGGTAATGAAAGTAGAAATCATAGACTAAAAGGAAGCTTTGTTTTCCTCACTGCGTGGTGAAACTGAAAGAGTACAGTATGTGGTATAGTTATCAGAACAGTCCATTTTTGAAAATAGTATTGGTTATGAAGGAGATGCTTCTTCTTGAGAAAATGTGCTAGGCAGTATCCTTGATAGCAGATGAAATTGACTTAGAAGAAAAATTTGAAATACAGTTGGCTCTTGAACAATATGGATTTAAACTGTCGATCCACTTATACCTGGAATTTTTTAAATAGCAAATACCGTGGTACTACACGATCCACAGTTGGTTGAATCCGAGGATGTGGAACCTGGGATATGGAGGAAACCAGTGTATGGACAGCTGACTATAGGTTATATGTGGATTTTTCACTGCATGAAGGGTCCGAGGCCCTAACCCCTCATTGTTCAACAGTCAACTGTATATTGAGAGATTCTTGTGACACAAATAGAATATATGTATTCATGGTGTTATCATTCTGTTCTATTTTGCTGGACATTTTTGTAACCTGCTCACTTTGTTGAAATCCACACTCTTCTTTTTAGCGAACTATGTTGACTCATACTTATCCTATATATACACTTGTCATCTCTCATTTATAAGCAGACTCTTTGCACACACATGTAGAAGGCACTATTAGTGGTTTTTTCTCTTGAACAATTTAAGCTACTGTTATCTTTTCCCAAGGTTTCACTGAGTGACATGCAAATACTAAATTTAAAAAAAACTTTCATTATGGGAAAATTTAAGTGTTTTAAAAAGTATAAAAGTCTAATGGACCACATGAATTTATCGTCTAGCTTCATTTCAACCCCTGGCCAGTCTCATTTGATCTCTTCCCATTTCCACTCTTCCTCACCCTGGGTTATTTTGAAGCAAATCCCAGACAGCAGTTCATCCATAAATATTTCAGCATTAAGATTAATTTTTGTTGTTATTTCTCAATTAAGTTTTAGCTGGCATGTAGGCTTATGTTGTTATAGTTATTATTAATATTATTTTTCTTAGTGGCAGATTTTTTTCAGCCTGACCTTTTCCTGACTCACTTTTTATCAGATCAGTCTTCCTGGAGGAGGCCAGGTGATTAAATGAGAAGCATATTATACACTTTTCACAGGGCCTGGCATATGATGTGGTTCTTTGGCCACAATGGAATTAAATTAGAAGTCAGTAGAAAAGTATCTGGAAAATTCCCAAATATTTGAACACTGAACAACGCACATCTAGATAACCCATGGATGAAAGAAGAAATGGAAAGAGAAATTAGAAAGTATTTTGAACGAATAAAATGAAAACACAGCATATCAAAATTTGTGGGATACAGCTAAATCTATAATTAGAGAGAAATACACTAAACACCTCTACTGGAAAAGAATGGTTTAAAATAATGGCCTCATCTTCTAAGTTAAGAAACTAGAAGAAAAAGAGCAAATGAAATCCAAAAGAGCCAAAGAAAGATGATAATGATCAGAGTGGACATCAGTGAAATAAGAAATAGAAAAACAGTTGAGAAAATCAGTGAAACTGAAACCTGGTTCTTTGAGATCAGTAAAATTGATAAACTTCAATTTTTGAGGTCAACATTAACCTGATACCAAAACTAAACAAAGACATTTCTAGAAAAGGAAACTATACACCAGTATTATTAATACACACACTAAAACACATTAAACAGAATTTTAGCAAATTAAATCCACAATATATAAAAATAATTAATGGGATTTATTTCAAGAATGCATGCTGGTTAACACTTGAAAAACCAACTGACGTAATTCATATTAAACTAAAAAAAATTATATGATCATCTTAATAGATGCAGAGAAAGCATTGACAAATCTAACATTCATTCCTGATAAAAACCCTCAGAAACGAGGAATGGAAATTCCTCAGCCTGAAAAAAGGCATCTATGAAAAACCTGTAGCTAACATTAAACTTAACGGTGAAAGGCTGAATGCTTTTCTCCTAAAATCAGGAATAAAGCAAGGATGTTCATTCTCATAACTTCTATTCAACACTGTACTAGAGGTTCTAGCCAGTATAATAAGATAAGGAAAAAAAATCTTGATTGGAAAATCATCTTTATTTACAGACAATGTAATTATCTATAGAGAAAATCCTATGGAATGCATAGAAAAGCTACTAGAACTGTTAAGTGGGTTTAGCACGGGTATAGGACATCAAATCAGTATGCAAAAATCAATTGTATTTCTATGTGCCAGCAATGAACAATCAAAAATTGAAATAAAAAATTAATAGCATCAAAAAATATGAAATTCATAGGGATAAATATGGCAAACAATGTGAAAGATTTTTACCTGAAAACTATAAAACATTGCTAATAGAAATTAAAGAGGACCTAAATAAGTGTACACATAGGCTGTATCCATGAATCAGAAGATTCAATAATGTTAAGATGTCATTTCCCCCAAACTGGTCTTTAGATTTAAGGCAATCTCAATAAAAATCCAGCAATTTTTTTGGTAGAAATTGACAAACTGATTCTAAAGTTCATATGGAAATGCAAAAGACCTAGAATAGCCAAAGTAACTTAGAAAAACATGAAAAGTTGGAGAATTTACATTACCTGGTTTTAAGATTTATTATAAAGCTACAGTATCAAGACAGTGTGGTACTAGCATCAAGCTAGACAAATAGATCAGTGAAACTGAGAAGGCTCCATAAATAGGTTTACACACATGGTCAGTTAATTTTTGGCAAAGATGTAAAGGCAATTCATTGGAAAAGATAGTCTTTTTAAATAACAGTAGTGGAACGTCAGATATCTATATGGAAAATAATGAACTTTTAAATGTATTTTGCATCATATTTAAAAGTTAACTCAAAATGGATCATAAACCTAAACGTTAAATGCGAAACTATAAAACTCCTAAACTAAAAAACTAAAAAACTAAAAAACTACAGGGGAAAATTTTTGTGACTTTGGGTTAGGCAAAGATTTCTTAGATACTATTACAAAAGCATAATACATAAAAGAAAAAATTGATAAATCGGACTTTATCAAAATTGAGAACATCTGGTCTTCAAACACACTGTTAATGAAAAGACAGGCCACAGACACGGAGAAAATATTTGCAAGTCACATCTCTGATAAAAAAAAAAAAAAATTGCATCCAGAATGTATAAAAGAAGTCTTTGAGACTGACGGATAAGAAAGCAAACAACTCATTTAAAAAATGGGTAAATCCAAATGTAAAATAGATAGCTAGTGGGAAGCAGCCGCATAGCACAGGGAGATCAGCTCAGTGCTTTGTGACCACCTAGAGTGGTGAGATAGGGAGGGTGGGAGGGAGACGAAAGAGGGAGGAGATATGGAGATATATGTATATGTTTAGCTGATTCACTTTGTTATAAAGCAGAAACTAACACACCATTGTAAAGTAATTATAGTCCAATAAATATGTTTAAAAAAATGGGTAAATGATTTGAATGGATACTTCACAAAAGGAGGTATGTAGAGAGCAAATAAGCACATGGAAAGAAGATTAACATCATTAGTTGTTAGAAAAATGCAAATGAAAACTACGGGGTAAACCACCACACTATTGGCTTGTCTAAATAAAAGACTGACCATACCATGTATTGGTGAAGTTGTAGAACAACTGGCACTCTCATATATTGCTATGGGAATTTCATAGATGCTGTTTTTCAGGTTGAGGAAGTTCCCTTCTAGTCCTAGTTTGTTGAGTGTTTTTATTATGAAGGAACGTTGAATTTTTCGGTTGCTTTTTCTGCCTCTGTTGAGATGATCATGTAGCTTTTGTCCCTTATTGTATCAAAGTGGTGTTTTACATTAATTAATTTTCAGATGTAAACCAACCTTGGGTTTGCAGAATAAATCCCACTTGGTCATAGTGTATAATCATTTTTATATGTTGCTGGATTCCATTTATTAGTATTTTGTATAGGATTTTTGCATGTATATTCTCGAGATATTGGTCTTTTATTTGCTGGTGATGTCTTTGGTTTTGGCATGAGAATAATACCTCATAGAATGAGTTGGTTAGTGTTCCTCAATTGAGATGAATGTGTTTTTATTTCTCCCTTTGTTTTATTTTTGTGGTGTATCACATTTATTTTTTTTAATGTTGAATAACTCTTAGATTCCTGGGATAAATTCCATTTGGCCTTTTAACACGTTGGATTCAGTTTGCTAATATTTTACTGAGTATTTTTACATATATATTCATAGGGAATATTGGTGTGTAGTTTTCTTTTTTATGATGTCTTTATCTGGATTTGTTATCAGTAATGCTGGCCTCATAGAATGAATTAGGGAGTGTCCCTACTCTTCCGCTTTTTGGAAGAGTTTGTGAAGGAATAGTGTTAATTTTTCTTTAAATAGATGGTAGAATTTGTCACCAAAGCTTTTCTTTCTTGGAAGGTTTTTGATTATTGATTCAATCTCTTGTTATAGGTCTGTTCTGATTTTCTATTCTTATTGCACCAGTTTCGGTAGTTTGTGTTGTTCTAGAAATTTGTCCATTTCTTCTAGGTTACCAGGTTGTTGGTATAAAATTGTTCATAGCATTCCTTTGTAACCTTGTTTATTCCTGTATGATTGGTAATACTGACTTCTTTTATTCTTGACTTTTAGTAATTTGAGTTTTTTTCTTGGTCAATTTAGCTAAATGTCAATTTTATTGATCTTTTCAAAGAACCATCTTTTCGCTTCATTGATATTTCTCTATTGTTTTTCTATCATCTATTTCCTTTGTAGCTAATCTTTATTTCTTTTCTTTGCTTGTTTTAGGTTAATTTGCTCTCCTTTTTATTAGTGTTTTGGGATGGAAGAGTAGGCTATTGATTTGAGATCTTTCTTATTTTTAAATATAGGTTTTTGCAGCTATAAATAATCCTCTAAGCACTGCTTTAGCATCATCCCGTAAGTTTTGGTATTGTGTTTTTTCATTTTCATTCATCTCAAAGTATTTTTAAAATTTCCTTTGTGGGGGCTTCCCTGGTGGCGCAGTGGTTGAGAGTCCACCTGCCGATGCAGGGGACATGGGTTCGTGCCCTGGTCTGGGAAGATCCCACGTGCCGTGGAGCGGCTGGGCCCATGAGCCATGGCCGCTGAGCCTGCGCGTCTGGAGCCTGTGCTCCACAACGGGAGAGGCCACAACAGTGAGAGGCCCGCGTACTACAAAAAAAAAAAAAAAAAAAAAAAAAAATTCCTTTGTGATTTCTTCTTTGAGTCATTGGTTATTTAGACGTGTGTTGTTTAATTTCTATGTATTTGTGAATTTCTCAAACGGCCTTCCATGGTTAATTTCTAATTTCATTGCATTTGGTCAGAGATCATACTTTGTATGACTTCAGTCCTTTTAATTCATTGAGGCTTGTTTTATGGCCTCACATGTGGTCTCTCCTGGAGAATGTTCCATGTGCAATTGAGAAGAACATGTATCCTGATGTTGGGTGGAAGATTCTATAGATGTCTGTTAGATCTCATTAGATAATAGTTGTTCAAAGTCTTCTACTTCCTTTTTGATATAATGCTTAGTTCTATCCATTATTGGGTATTGGATAGTTTTTGCTTTGTGTTTTGGGCTCTGTTGTTAGGTGTATAAATGTGTATACTTGTTACATATGCTTGATTGATTGACTCTTTTTCTATCCTTTTACTTTCAACCCTTTTTTTTTTTTTTTGTGGTACGTGGGCCTCTCACTGTTGTGGCCTCTCCTGCTGCGGAGCACAGGCTCCGGATGCGCAGGCCCAGCGGCCATGGCCCACGGGCCCAGCTGCTCCGCGGCACGTGGGATCCTCCTGGACCGGGGCACGAACCCGTGTCCCCTGCATCGGCAAGCGGACCCTCAACCACTGCACCACCAGGGAAGCCCCAAACTATTTTTATCCTTGAATCTAAAGTGTGATGTATCTGTTTTTTATCCAGTTTGATAATCTCTGACTTTTGACTGGACTGTTTAATCCATTCATATTGAATGTTAATATTTATATAGTTGGATTTATAGCTGTCATTTTAGTTTTTGTTTTCTGTCTCATTTCTTTTTGCTCCTCTGTCCCCCCAGACTTTTTTATTTTTACTATTTTTTGTTAAGTGAATATTTTCTAGTGTAACATTTTAATTACTTTAGTGATTTTTTTCCAGTGTCTAAAAGAAATTTATTTCTTCGTGGTTGCTCTCAGAATCAGCTTCAGATTAATTCTAAATTAATTCCAGTGAAGTACCGAAACATTACTTATAACTCTGTTTCCTCTTTCCCTTTTTTGTGCTATTATTATAATATCTTACATCTATATATGTTACAAACACAACAATATGGTGTTACATTTGTTGCTATATATAACTTTTTATTTTTCAAAGAAGCTGAGAGAGAGCAAGTATATTTATAGAGTTTGTTACATTAGCCTTATTTACTATTTCTAATTCTCTTTATTTGTTGCTGAGTTTTTAGTTGTGTCATTTTCTTATTCCATTACAGCTTTGTTCCCACATACTTAATTTGTGCTGTTATTTTCAAATATGTTTCTATATGTTGTCAATACAGTTATGTACATATTGTCCTATGCAATTGCTTTTTAAATTAGTTAAGAGAAGAAAGATGCATTTATACTGTCTTTTAGAATTACATAGTTACCTTTGCTGGTGTTCTTGTGTGTGTGTGTGTGCATGTGTTCATATTGCCATCTGGGTTCACTCTTTTAATTATGAAGAACTTCTCTTAGTATTTCTTGTAAGGCTGGTCTGCTGGTAACTAATTCCCTCAGTCTTTGTTTATCTGCAAGTGTCTTTATTTCGCCTTCATTATTTGAAAGATAGTTTTGTTGATTATAAGATTCTTAGTTGACAGTTTTTTCTTTTAACACTTTGAATATATTATCCCACTGCCTTTTGGCCTCCATTTCTTCTGATGATAAGTCAGCTGTTAATCTCAGTGGGATTCCCTTATATGTGGTTTTTTCCCCCTTATTTTCAAGATTTTTCCTTTGTCTTTCGTTATTTTTACTGTGATGTGTCTGGGTATGGAGTTCTTTGTATTTATCCTTCTTGTAGTTTGTCGATCATCTTAGATGTTTAGTTTAATGTTTTTCATCAAATTTGGGAAATTTCAGCCCTTATTTCTTCAGATACTCTTTTTGCTCCATTTTCTTCCTTACTTGGGTACTCCCATCATGTGTATGTTGGTGTGCTTAACGCTGTTCACGTTTCTCTGAAGCTCCGCATTTTCTTCATTCTTTTTTCTCTCTGTTTGGATTACATATTCTGTATTAGTCTATGTTTAAGTAGTCTTTCTTCTGCTAATTTATGTCTACTGTTGAGATCTTCTAATGAGTGTTTCTTTTCTGTTGTTGACTTTTCAACTACAGGATTTTAACTTGGTTCTTTTTTATGATTTCTCTTTCTTTGTCAGTAGTCTCTTATTTTTTTAGACATTGTCATCATACCTTCTTTCACTTCTTTAAGCATGTTTTGTTTTTAGTACTATGAACCTAGTACTTTGAAGTCTTTGTTAACTCCACCATCTAAGCCCTCTCACAGGGCCTGTTTCTTTTCCTGTGTGTGGGTCATAGTCTCCTATTTCTTTGCCTATCTCGTAATTCGTTGTTGTGGTTGAAAACTAAAATGTTTAGACAGTATATTTTATCAACTCTTGATACTGATTCCCACCCCCACCCCCCCAACTACCTTCTGGGGCTTTTTTTTTTTTCCCTAATATTTATTTAATTAATTTATTTATTTATTTTGGCTGTGCCAGGTCTTAGCTGTGGCATGCGGGATCTTTGTTGTGGCATGCAGACTTCTTACTTGCAGCATGCATGTGGGATCTAGTTCCCTGACCAGGGATTGAACCTGGGCCCCCTGTATTGGGAGCACTGAGTCTTAGCCACTGGACCACCAGGGAAGTCCCTGGAGCTTGTTTTTGTTTGTGTTTGTTTGTTTAGTGGCTAGGCTGGACTATTTCAGTCAAGTGTATTTCCCTCACAGTGTGAAGCCTCTGCTGTGGCTCCTCAGAGGGCACAATCTTGGCATGTACACAGTCACTCTGGAATGACAGTGGTTTTAGCAGAATTCTCTTTATGTCTTTCCCTGATCTCTCTGTTAAGCTGTCTGCTTATCTTTTGTTTTTTTAAATCTTTTGGCCACGCCCCATGGCATGTGGGATCTTAGTTCCCTGACCAGGGATCGAACCCATGCCCTCTGCATTGACAGCATGGAGCCTTAACCACTGGACCACCAGGGAAGTCCCTGCCTGCTTATCTTGATATCACACTGAGATGTTAGAGTCCAGTAATTGCTGGCTGGTTGCTTTATTGTTTTCAACAGTATTCAGGGGCATAAGTTGTTTCACAGTCTAATCCAATTAAATCTGGTCCCCTTTGCAGTGGTAGTTTTTTTTCCCCCCTTATGCAAGTAATTTGTTGAGGCAGTACTTTCAGATAAAACCTGTAGGAGTGAGGGAAATAGGATAGGGTAGAGGAGATCTAAAACTGTGGGTTCATCTTAAGTCTAGCCTCAGCCTGATTCCAGGAGGAGCTCTGGAGTTAAGAGTGTTATCACAGGGACTTCTCTGGTGGCACAGTGGTTGAGATTCCCGCCTGCCAATGCAGGGGACACAGGTTCAATCCCTGGTCTGGGAAGATCCCACATGCTGCGGAGCAACTAAGCCCGTGTGCCACAACTACTGAGCCTGTGCCCCTAGAGTCCATGCTCTGCAACAAGAGAAACCACCACAATGAGAAGCCTGTGCACTGCAACAAAGAGTAGCCCCCGCTCGCCGCAACTAGAGAAAGCCCGTGTGCAGCAATGAAGACCCAGTGCAGCCAAAAATAAAAAAAATAAAAGAATGATATCACAGAGTTGTTCCACTTTGAGGCCATGGGGCTGAACTTTTACTCCCACCTCCAACAACCTCTCATTGGCTATAGGCTACCCCCCAGAGTGTGTGACTGCTGGGGGGGGTGCATACCTTCCCAGGCATTACTGGGCAGAGTGCGTCCTACTCGCTGGTCTCCAGAGAAGGGTGCAGCTCTGGGTCCTTAGTAGCTGGGAGGAGAATGCACTACCAGGTAATGGGGATCTACTACACACCCCAGCAGCTAGAACACATCCAACTAGATCACGCTTAGTAAGTTTGAAGGAATAAATGATAGACTTTTTCATTTATTTCTCTACTTTATATTTATTCCTGGCTTAATGATTTTTCTAGTGGATTAAGTCCCCTAATCTTCCCAATCTTGATTTTTAAATATTACTTAGAGAATTGTGATAAAATACATGTAACATAAAGTTTACCATTTTAAATGTGCAGTTCGTTTCATTAAGTACATTAACATTGCTCTGCAGCCATAACCACCATCCATCTCCAGACTTTTTCATCTTTCCAAACTGAAACTGTACTCATTAAATGGTAACTCCCCATTGTCCCAGCAGCCCCCGGTAACTACTATCATACTTTGTTTCTATGAATATGATTACTTTAGAGACCTCATATAAGTGGAATCATATAGTTGTTCTTTTGTGACTGGCTTATCTCACTTAACATTATGTCATCAAGGTTTATCCATGTTGTAGCATGTGTCAGAATTGCCTTCCTTTTTGAGGCTGGATAATATACTATTGTACGTATATACTACTTTCTGTTTATCCATTATTTGTTGATGGACGCTCAGATTGCTTCCATCTTTTGGCTGTTGTGAATGCTGCTGTGAACATGATGTACAAATACGTGTTTGAGTGCAGGGTTAGTTTTTCAGGCCAATCTCTGTGGTTTGTTCTGATCATAGGAGGGCTCTTCACATTTTCTTTCTCTGGTTCTTTTTGGTAAACTGGCTGACCTATGATTTAACTTGTTGATCACATGGAGGTACCAGCCTCCTCTCAATTGCTTACTACCAAAATCTCCATTGTTTTCAAGAGTACCATAATGTTTGGACTTCCTTACATTCTGTTCTAAATAAAGTCAGCTTTTTGGGGGAGAACTTTGCAATTTTCTCCTGCTTCTTCCAGTGGGGATAATCTCTGCGCCACTGCACCAGAGCTTGGGGCAGGAACAATGGCCTGTTTCAAGTGACACTATTCTTAAAGAGCAGCACTCTGGATGGGGCAGAGGAGTAGGACTCTGTGTGGGGCAGTAATCTCTGTTCTTCTTGGCCTGCCCCTTAAAGTGTACAGCCTCTGTCCTATGAGCTTGTTACAGACCAGGGTTCTTGGCCTTCCTTAATCAGTAGAAATTGATAAGAGACCAGACAAGAAATTCAGGCGAGGCTTTATTGGGGCCCCTGCTACAGCAGGGGGGGAGCGAAAACAAGTAACAATTTCCTTTGCTCGCTCCTCAAGGTGGGGGCCAGCTGGTTCCTTAAATGGGGTGAAGGTAGGGGTGTGTCCAGGGGTCAGGCTGGAGGGGTGGCTTAGGTGGTTTGCCCACCCCTTTGGTGGTGTTGAGTGCAGGGGGCATGCACAGTACCCTGCTTTTGCTCTTGACACCCTATTTTTGCTCCTGGCTCTTCAGAAGTGGCAGTTGGGGTTTTTTTTTGGTCTTTCTGTGTCTTCTTGTCCATAATTTGCCCCATCTGCACATGCAGGCAATTATTTTTAGTCCTTTATAGTTTCTTTGTATTTTGTTGCTGGAGGAGACACTTGCGCAGGTTCAGACACTGCAGCAAAGGGTCCCAGGTCCCAGGTCCCAGCCTGTCTCAAGCTGAGGTGGGGCAGTTGGGATCCCAGTATTCCTGGCTACTCCATCTTTGGGAAAGCCTCTGTCCTATGACATCCTTCATGGGGCTGGGTGGAGGAAGGAGGGCTGGGTGGAAGAAGGAGGCCCCCAACCTTTCAGCCACACTCACCTGGAATTTAGCTTCTGTAACATAGAACTGTGGGGGAGGGAGGATGAGAAATGCTGTATACCTGCCCTTTTTCTGACCCTTAACTGAAACCTGGGGGAGAGGAAGCCCTGACTACTTAGCCACACCCAGCCAGGATGGAGCTTCTATCATGCTAAGCTGGAGGAAGAGTGTTAGTTGTGGTTCAGGGGCCATAAGCTCTTACTGTTCTTAGTACATTTTCTTGAATAAATGTCTCTTCATTTGCTGTATGCTCTTGGGACAATTTTCAGAGATTTGAAATGGTGTTTTTTGTTTTTAAGTAATTTTCATTGGTTATGGTTGTTTCACTAGGAAGTAGGTTCATGAATTCTGGGAAGCTTCATCTTGTTTTTCATTTAAATAGAAGTAGAATTCACAAAACATAAAATATGCCATTTTAAAGGTACAATTCAGTGACATTTAGTACATTCACAATGTTGTATAACCATTACCTCTATCTAGCTGCAAAACATTTTCATCATTACAAAAGGAAACCCTGTACTCGTTAAGTAGCTACTCTCCATTCCCCCTCTTCTCCCAGCTGCTGGCAACTACTACTCTGTTTTCTGTCTCTATGGATTTATCTTTTTTTGATTTTTCATTAAAATATTGATAGAAGCATACAGTATATGACTTTTTGTGTCTTTTTTCATTTCAGCATAATGTTTTTTTCTTTTTGCGGTACACGGGCCTCTCACTGTTGTGGCCTCTCCCGGCGTGGAGCACAGGCTCCGGACGCGCAGGCTCAGCAGCCATGGCTCACGGGCCCAGCCGCTCTGCCGCATGTGGGATCTTCCTGGACTGGGGCACGAACCCGTGTCCCCTGCATCGGCAGGCAGACTCTCAACCACTGCGCCACCAGGGAAGCCCAGCATAATGTTTTGAGATTCATTTATATTGTAGCAATGTATCAGTACTTCGTTCTTTTTTATGGCTGAATAATATTCCACTGTGTGGATATTCCACGTTTTATTCATCCATCAGTTGGTGAACATTTGGGTTGTTTCTACCTTTTGGTTGTTGTGAATGTGCTGCTATGAACATTCACATATAAGCTTTTGTTTGAATGTCTATTTTCAGTTTTTTTAGGTATATATCTAAGAGTGGAATTGCTGAGTCATATGGCTATTCTATGTTTAACTTTAAAAAGAGACTATTTTGTGAAGTGTCAATAGTTTGAAGTGCCGCAGGGCTCTGAAACTGTCCATTGTTGAAGCCATAAACTCAGACTTACAGCTTATAGCAGAGCTTTCGGGCAAGCGTAAGAGTGAAACAAAGACTATCTGTAGATGACAGAGGCTTAATGGCTATGGTTAATTTATTCCTGTAACTAATATTAGAATGGAGAAGAGTAAAATTTTCTGTCAGGTACAATACATTACTACTTAAAAGTTTTGATTAGTGAAAACATAGTTATAGCTAGCAATTTTTGTCCCAGAAATTGACATTCATGGGCTTCCCATGAAGAGTACAATTTCAAAAATGTTTGTATTATAACATTTTTTACTTACACATTTAACCTAGGAAGGGTGAGCATCTCTCTAATTTGACAGCTCTTCCCGTGCAACATTTACTATAGTAATATATCAAACAAACCTCATTATTTATAGTCTTTCTATAAGATGAAAATAAATAACTGTGCTCTTTCTGGGTTCTTCTGGGAAATCCCCAAGACAGTTTTGGTGTGAAAGATATCTTGAAAGTTTTATTTTATTTTTTCTATAGTTAGGATCCAAATTTGGAAAGGCAAAGTCAAAACAGTTGTCAGAGTTTGCCTGAGAAGCAAAACTTGGTTAATTAAAGTGAAAGTAAAGCATTTGAAAAATAAACATAGATAACTTGATTGTAAAGAAACTTAGTTCTTTCATAAGTGAGAGGAAACCTTTTCTGTTTTTTATTGAATAATCAAGAATATAATAAAGTCCACATGAAGTACAGACATTATTTTGGCAAAACAGTCATCTAGGCAGATTACATAGAAGGTAAAGAGTAACCTTTCATATTTTAGGCAGGTCATTAACCAGTAAACCAAGGAAGCAAGCCCAACAAAACTGAACAAATGTTGCTGAATTTTAAACATATATCATAGTGTATTTTCAGTCTTATATTGTAAATGAAGGCAAATAAAATTCATTTTCCATGTTTTGTCCTTCATTGTGCTCTTCCGTGTTCTTAAACAGTTTGCTTTAGAGCACTTGTCCTTTTTTTTTGGGATCTGTGAGGTCAAAACTATTTTCAAATAATGCTCAGAGGTTATTTACATTAAAATGCAGTGCATTCATCATTGCTACTTTCAAATGAATCAGTCAATTTAAAAAAAAAATTCTCAGTTTTGGGAATTCCCTGGCAATCCAGTCGTTAGGACTTGGCGCTTCCACTGCTGGGGCCTGGGTTCCATCCCTGCTCCGGGTACTAAGCTCCTGCAAGCCGCGCTATGCAGCACCCCCCATACACACACACACAAAATCTCAGTTTTAGTTTTTAATGCGGTAAATATCAATAGTTAGAATCCACATAAACAAAAGCTTTTTCGATTTCTCAGTAAGTTTTGAGAGTTATGTAAAAGAGACCCCCAAGGGCTTCCCTGGTGGCGCAGTGGTTGAGAGTCCGCCTGCCGATGCAGGGGACACGGGTTCGTGGCCCAGTCCGGGAAGATCCCACATGCTGCGGAGCGGCTAGGCCCGTGAGCCATGGCCGCTGAGCCTGCGCGTCCGGAGCCTGTGCTCCGCAATGGGAGAGGCCACAGCAGTGAGAGGTCCGCGTACCGCAAAAAAAAAAAAAAAAAAATAGAGATAAGAGACCCCCAAATTTGAAAACTACTGCTGTAGGAGAAAGCTGCTCTTTTTCCTTGATAGAACAGAAGTACATACACAGTTGTATTTCTCTGTCACTGTTCCTAGTATCTTAACTACTGCTAATGGTTCTTTTAACCAAAGTAACTAATTTATATTTCACATTGAAACACGGAAGTGGAACATTGAGAATTGTCTGAATAAGAGCAAATCTCTGAATACAACTTCTTACAGATACAAACGTCACTTTTATACCTTAAAGTGGCAAAAACGAACACTTTCATGGACGCATCCGGAAACGATAGCTTTTCAATAGCATATAAAAATAAGAAGCAAAAGTATATAAACTTAATTATGCTTAGTAATCAGTCTGCTAGGATTCCATTATACTTAAAAATTAACTGCTATCCAGTGATTGTCTCTTAATTAACTTAATATTAAGGTTTTAAGTTACCTAAAGATCTTAGAAATTAATCTTTAATATGTGTTGAAATAAAAAGTTTGTCAGAGTAATGATTCTGCTTAGTTGAGCACAAATTTACATTTTTAATCATCTTGAATATTTTTGTAGGGTAATGTTAGCTTGTTTGATTAGTAAACCTGTGTGCGTTCAGGGAAAAACAAACCCAAGTGGAATAAAATGATTAATCATAAAAAATAAATAGCTATTTTTATAAACCAAAATGATCCAACTAGGCTTGTTTGCTGAAGTTGTACAGTTAACTCTTGAACAACAGGGGTTTGAACTGCGCAGTTATACACAGATTTTTTTTCAGTAGTAAATACAACAGTACTACAGGGTCCGAGGTTGGTTGAATCGGCGGATGCAGAATGCCGATACAGAGGAACCTTGGTTATGGAGGACTAACTATAAAGTGATATGTGGATTTTCAACAGTGTGGAGGTTGGGTGCCCCTAACTCTTGAGTTGTTCAAGGGTCAACTGTATGTGAATTATGTGAACTTAGATTTTTTTTTTTTTTTTTTTTTTTTTTTTTGCGGTACGCGGGCCTCTCACTGTTGTGGCCCCTCCCGTTGCGGAGCACAGGCTCCGGACGCTCAGGCTCAGCGGCCATGGCTCACAGGCCTAGCTGCTCCGCGGCATGTGGGATCCTCCCAGACCGGGGCCCGAACCCGTGTCCCCTGCATCAGCAGGCGGACTCTCAACCACTGCGCCCCCAGGGAAGCCCTGAACTTAGATTTTTTAAATGTTTCTAAGTTAATTCATGTAGGAAGAAATCTTTAAAGAAGTCTAGCACATTTAAAGTGTTAGAAATTCAATTTCTTTTGTTTTCTGGGAATTTTACAAATATTCCATTTGTGTAAGTCCTTGTTTTTTTTTGTTGTTGTTTTGTTTTTATCAATAAGCCAGTCAAAACAGAGTTCCTTTAACTTAAGAGACTTTAAAATCTAAATACTGAATAACCTCTGGAGATAAATTGTTTGATTTATCACACACAATGAGAGGTAAAAACCTTTCTGAATTACAGATACGGAGCTTTATAGCTCTGATTCTATAATTTCACCCCCAGGTCAAGAGACATGAGTTGTAGAGAGAAAACCTCCCTGGTCTAGTTATCAAAGAACTGAAAACGAAATTCTTAAAAAATTTGAGCTCAAAATAGACAAACCAGAGTGTCTTTCATCTTGTACCCAAGAGATTTGTCATCCTTGTATAGGGATCACCAAATAAATGTCAAACTATGAAACCAAATTCTCAGTCATTGCTACCACTTAGGGGTAATAACTTATTGGCCATGTAGTAACTGGAAACCAGATGAAAATATACAGTCTGTAGAGAGGGAAAAGAAACAAAACAAAATTTACAGAAACAGAGAGTCAGCAAAGTTAAATGTATGTTGCCACTTGAGTTTTCCTCCTAGAAGCCCTTGAAAAGCTAAAGCAGCCCATGAGGTGCAGTTCTCTGGTAATGCAGTTTCCTGGTTCTGCTGGGTGAATCCACTGGGCATCCTGGTGAAACCTCCAAAACTATTAAAAGATAATTTTCAAAAATGATAAAATTATACAGATATAAAATTAGGGAATCCCCGGCCGTCCAGCGGTTAGGACTCCGTGCTTTTACTGCCAAGGGCGGGGTGGGGGATGTTCAATCCCTGGTCAGGGAACTAAGATCCCACAAACTGATCGGAATGGCGGAAAAAAAAACCCAACCAAGAACCGCCCCCCCCCAAAAAAAAACCCCTAAAAACAGAGCTGTGATGACTGAGTGAGATAGTCACAGCTATCATTAAGTAAAAATTAATGCGTGCCAGGGAATTTTTTTTTTTTTTTTTTTTTTGCTGTACTTGGGCCTCTCACTGTTGTGGCCTCTCCCGTTGCGGAGCACAAGCTCCGGACGCGCAGGCTCAGCGGCTATGGCTCAGCGGCTATGGCTCACGGGCCCAGCCGCAACGCGGCATGTGGGATCTTCCCGGACCGGGGCACGAACCCATGTCCCCTGCATCGGCAGGCGGACTCTCAACCACTGCACCACCAGGGAAGCCCCGTGTCAGGGAATTTTATTTAACTTAATAATTAATGAGAGAACCAGTAAGATGTTACAATTGTTTTAAAGGCAATGGCAAAAAAAATGATATAGGCATTTGGGAATGCTGAAATAGATTTGTCAGTAGACAAATTACTGGTCAGTATCTGCAGGGCAATAATCAGTTGCATTCCACTGGTAAAAGTGTTTTGCATTTCTATGGGCAAGAGTAACTTGCATTACTATCAGCTTTCAGCAATTTACAGAAATGTAAAATAGCCCAAGACAGTGAAAGCCACAGATAATATAGAAGGGTGCGCTAGATGGGACATTCAGTAATTGTTTTTGTCCATTTCAAAATCTTTCACAATTTTTCTTGCCATTAGTTGGAAACATTTTTTTTTCATTTTGTCTTTTACTATGCTTATCCCTTTTTTGCCATGCAGAAGTTTTTATGAAAATAAAATTCAGGGAATTCCCTGGCAGTCCAGTGATTAGGACTCCACGCTGTCACTGCCAAGGGCCCAAGTTTGATCCCTCGTCGGGGAACTAAGGTCCCACAAGCCGTGCAGCATGGACAAAAAAAAAAAAAGAAAAGGAAATTCATCAATCTTTGGCCTTTTTGCTTGATTTTTGAATTATAGGAAAGTGTTCCATGCTACTAGGTTATAGGGAAATCGACTCATGTTTTCTTTTGGTACTTGTATGGTTTTATTTTTTACATTCACATTTCTGATCCTCTTGAATTTGCCTGGGGTATGATGTGATTTTATCTTTTTTTTTTTTTTTGGCTGGCCCCCTGCCCCTGCAGTGGAAGCACGGAGTCATAACCACTGGATCACCAGGGAATTCCCTGATTTTATCTTTTTTTATATGGCAAGCCAGCTATCTTAACACTTCTTATTAAAAAGTATATCTTTTTCACATTGATTTGAGATGCTGCCATTATCATTTACTGCATTTTCTTATGTGGTGGGTCTATCTCTGGTTTTTATCCTGTTCATTGTCTACATGTCTGTTCATGTGCTATATACCATCATACAATTATAGAGACTCTATTGTTATAATATCTGGTAGGGCTTCCCTCACCTTATTGCTCATCTTTTTCAGGGGTTTCCTAGTGACTCTTCCTTGTTTATTCTTCCAAATGAACTTAATAAACTTGTCTCATTCTAGAAAAGTCCTCAAAGTATTTTATTGAGAATGAGTTAAATTTATAAATTAAATAGTGAGAACAGACATCTTGCTGATGTTTAGTCTTCATATCTATGAACATGTTATGTCTTTCAGGAGAGTTAGAAGTTTTGCACAAATAAATTTTAGAATTCTTTAAGGTTACGTGTAGTTATTTTAGTTGGGTCTTTTCTTACATTCTCATTTTTGTTTATATATGTGAATGCTGGTAATCTTTGTATGTTAATTTTTAACCTCTTAACTTTATTAAATTTTCTTACTGTTTGTAGTAATTTTTCCCCCATTGATTCCTTCTGGGTTTTCTAGGAATGTAATTATATAATTTGTATATAGAAATAATCTTACTTCTTCCATTCCAGGTCTTAAACCTTAGATTGCTATGTAGTCAAACTTCATAGCCTAATAATTGCAACACAGTAGAGATAGTGGGCATCTTTATCTTTATCTTGACTTTAGCAGGGAAGGCTTTAGTGTTTCCTCATTAAGGAGAACTCTGGCTTTTGAGCCGAGGTATTTATATTTTATTATGCTGAGGAAAAATACCCATTTTATTTAGTGTTTTTAACATGAAACACTGCTGAATTTTGTCTTTCCTGTGTCTATGGAGATGGTCATATGATTTGTTTTCCTTTTGCTCCATTAATATGATTGAATTTATTAATGTATTTCCTATTTTGAAATAGTCCTGTCTTCATAGAATAAATCCCATTTGTGTCATGATGAATTGCTCTTTTAGTGTGCCATTGGATTCTGTTTGTGCATATGCTTTTCAAAATTTTTTTGCATTGATACTCATAAATGAGATGGTCTGTAGTTTTCTTCTTCGGTGCAGTCTTTCTCAGGTCTTTGAATCAATGTTGTGCTTATTTCATTAAATAAAATTGGAAGTTTTCTTTGGAATAATATAATTAGCATTGATTATTATCTAATCTTTAAAGTTTTGTTAGAATTAACGATGAGATCAGCTGGGCCTGGTGCCTTTCTTTTTCTTTCTTTTTTTCTTGTAGGAGAGTCTTGATTCCTTTCTTTATTTCTTCTGTGACAGTTGGTCTGTGTTACACTTTCTGTCTATACAGGGTCAGTAAGTTTTATTCTTTTGAAAAATTATCCATTTCTTCAAATTTATTTCAGTAGGGTTGTGCAAATGTAGTCTTATGCTAAAATTTCTTCAATTTTGATGGCTTATTTTATCCCCCTTGTCAGTTCTAATGTAGATATTTGTGATTTCACTCACTTTTTCCTTGATTAGGTTTGCTGGTGGTTGGTCTGTTTTGTTGATTTTTTTAAAAATATCTGTCTTGGAATTTATTCATTCTAGTAATTTCTGTTTTCTAACTTACTCCTTTCTGCTTTTATATTTAACAATTTATTTCTTCTGTTTCTTTTGATTTATTTTTTATAGCTTTTTGTATTTTGCATTTGCTTTATTTTATTGAGGTAATTATTTAATGCTATTAATTTTTCTCTGATGACTGATCTAGCTGTATCTCTCATATTCTGATGTTTTCCTTATTGCTATTTTTTTTTTTGCTGTACGCGGGCCTCTCACTGTTGTGGCCTCTCCCGTTGCGGAGCACAGGCTCCGGACATGCAGGCTCAGGGGCCATGGCTCATGGGCCCAGCCGCTCCGCGGCATGTGGGTTCTTCCTGGACCGGGGCATGAACCCGTGTCCCCTGCATCGGCAGGCGGACTCTCAACCACTGCGCCACCAGGGAAGCCCTCCTTATTGCTATCTTAAAGAAATTCTGCTGTTTTATTTTTGTATTTTCCTTTGATCCAACAGTTTTCTAAATAGTTATGTCTTAAAAATTTTTCTAGATGTGTAATTTTTTTATTTTTAAAAATATGCTTTTAATCTTTAGTTTTATTACACTACAGTTAGATAAATCTGTTTGTACTAATTCTATTCTTTGGAATTCACTGAGGTTTTTATTTGTGGCTTAATATATGGTTAGTTTTCATGAGTGTTTCATGTACTCTTGAAAAGAAAGCATATTTTTTATTTGGGTTCTCAGTTTTACACACAGACTCCTTATTAAATAAGTTGGTTATATCTTCTAAGGTCTCATATTGTTTTTCATCTGATCTTTCTTGAATTGAGAGAGGTGTGTTACTGTCCCATTTTATTAGTTACTGTCTCTTCTCACATCTCTTATAGTTTCTGTTTTATGAAAGTTTTTTGCTAAAGTTTTGGGTATATAAATACTAATGTTATATTTATATTTTGAACTGTATTTTTTAGCATAAAGTGCACAGATTATAAGTGTAAAACTCAAATAATTTTCTCTTTTCCATGGTGAATGGTGGTTTTTGTTGTTGTTGTTTTTGGTTGTTTTGCTGAGAAGTCAATCTTAAGAGAATTTCTCCTTAATTATAGATTAATACTCCTGTAAAGGACTTTGGTAGCATATATAGATCATCTCTTAAGCTATTAGGCAAACTGCACATTAGATCTGCTGTAGACAATTTGATATTTTTGTTGAATTTTCTAAATTCTTCTAGGGAAGCAGTCTATGTCTGCATTCATTAATCTGCTTAATTGTTTAAGGTTTTTGAATTAAAATTTATTTAGCAATTCAATTTGTTATCCTAGAGGAGAAATTAAATTTCTGTGTATTAGGTGTTTCCATTCCTCATCTTTAGCTTTTTACCAAGTAGCACAAAAGTCAACAGGAAGAGACATCTCCTTGGTCAGGAGTGTAAAAACAGGAAGGAGGAAGTCTATTGCAAATCTCTGTTAGCTGATTATTAATTCACATTTCACCATAGAGGATGTCCATTAACGGTCATCTTTGTGCTGTGTTGTTAACCAGAATTTCAGTGAGTGTTAATGTTGGTATTACAGAATGTCAATCCTAGTTATAGGAAGTAATGTAAACTAACAGACTGCACTAGGCTCTTTCCTATGCATGGAAATAGGATACTATTCTTGAGAACGAGGCTGAGAAATTGTACATAGAGGAAAACAAGGCAAGTAAAATATAACATCAGAAATGTGGAGAAAATCATCTTTTGCTTTTTTGCCTTTGCTTGATCTTGATGCTTTGATAGGTTGTATGATCCTTTAAGATATGATCATATCCATTTTTTAAAAAAATTAGGGCATGTCAACTCTATCATTGAAATATTGTTTGACAGAATATCTTCAATTGAATTAGAGGAAACACCTGGGCATTATTTACTAAAGCATTCTAAGAATGCAAGTGGCAAACTAGATGAAATATTTCATGGGAAAAGAGTGAATATTTTGTTAACAAGAAATCTTTTTCAGCATTTTGTAATGAAAGAAATTAAATGTTGTGTTTATACATTTCTGTGTTTATACATTCCTAGAGTTGCTAGACACTCTCAGTTACTCTGCAGCTACAAGATACCTACTTGGTTTAGATATCCAACACTGGTATTTTAGGACACTTATCCTGAGTTCTTTACTTGGCTGTACAATATTGTGGTTGTTTTGAAGAAGTTAAAAGTGTTGTGTAAAAGCTAGATGGCATTGTATTATTACTGTTTATTATTATTATTCTAGAGACCTGTTTGACATTTACTTTTCCTCAAGCGTCTGTTTAAACTATGCCTTTATTTCTGGATTATTTTGTGGTAATTCTTCCCAGCATTTTTTATATCATGGCACAAACAGAAAGTTAGAATGAGGGTTGAGCTGATCACTGTTGTGGTATGCCTATAACTTATTCATTTGGGAAGACGTACTTTAATGTATTGATCAGATAAGGGAGTTTGTCAACTCCTTATAATTGTAAAATTGTGTGTGTGTGTGTTGTGTGCGTGTGTGCGTGCGTGCATGTATGTCTTAGTTAAGGATTTTTTGTTTGTTTGTTTTAGTTGTAAGTACCAAACCTACTTGAATTAACTTAAGGAAAAAAATGAAAGTTACTGGGTATCTCACAAAAGTCATACTTCTCAAAAGACTGGAACAAAGAAGTAGAAGACCATATTTCTTTCTGTTTCTCCATGCTTCATTCTGTCTTCATTTTCTAGGTCTGGCTTTCTCTGCTTCTCTCTGCACTTGAGGATGACTACCTACAGCTTCGATATGTCAGTCAGGCACATAGAGCTGGCTATTTCTGAATTCCACTTCAAAATTCCTGAAAGAATGTGTCTAATTGAACCAGCTCGGGTCAGTTGTACACCTCTGGTGCAACGTACTGTGGTTGGAAGGGGCTGTACTACTCGTTCAGCCTTGTGAACAGTTTTCAGAGACAAAGAATATATTACCGTTGTGTTTGTGCACTTTTCTGGGGAGAAGATCTATAACTTTTATTAAAATCACAGAGAAGAGTCTTGCCACTCCCTGGCCACTGCCCAGATAAAGGTTAAGAATAACTACTCTAAGAGTTATGATAGAATTCTCTCTACTTACAACAGGTATCCTTCAGGTCAGTTAGACAGTTTAATTGTCTTTTTCACAATACTATGTTCCTTCCTGGCTGTGTTTACCATGATTGAATTCCCTCCTCCTTATTTCTCCACCTACTCAAGTATTACCTGTCACTGAATTCCTTTCTTAGGTCCTATTTCCTCTATGAAATCTTGGCATCTTAGAAGACTGCATTCTATGTGGATAAATAAACAAATAAATAAATATATGCACACATATACATATATGTGTATTTTCTGTGTCTGAAATCTTATAGCATGGATTTTTAAAAATGCTACACAGTGTTATTTAGTTGTATGACTTAGGATATATATTTTCTTTTCTTTTTTTTTTTTTTTTTTTCGTTGTACTGTGCGGCTTGCAGGATCTTAGTTCTTCAACCAGGGATTGAACCTGGGCCATGTAGTGAAAGTGCTGAGTCCTAACCACTGGACCACCAGGAAATTCCCTGTATATTTTAAGTAAATATCTTAAATGCAGGCCTAATGTAATAGTCCATGAAGCTTATTATTGTCATGCATCTCTGATTAGTTCCAACTGTGTTACGTAGCATAATGCCATGGGTACAACAGACTCATATTAAATACTTTTTGAACTGAATTAATGAAAAACAAGAACCTTCATTATAGAAAACTTGAAGAATATATAGAATAGAGAGGAGGGAAAAAAATCACTTTTTTCCCTACTGCTTACGGATAATCAAAATTCTAGTCATTTTTTATGTTAGAAACAACAAATATTTATTTATTGAAGTTATGATATTCAACATTTTAAATGTTGATCTTTGTTAAATATTTGTTAAATGAAGTTAAATTACATTATATATAATTTTCAACCTATTTTCTCTATTTGATTATTTCCTGTTGTTGCACATTTAGGTGGTTCTTATTTTTTGTGAAATTCTGTGAACGGTGATATGAACTCTAAAATAATTTCTTAGAATCTTGGTTCCTGGAAGTGAAAATAATCATGTAGGAAATAATAGGTAATAGCTAACATCTGTTGAATATTTACTATATGCCACTGTTTTAAACACTTATATGTGTTATTTTATTTAATCTTCATAAGAAGCAAATGAGGTACTCATTTTGCAGATGAAGAAACTGAGGTAGAAATAGATTAGGTCATTTGCCCTAGGCAGTCAGTAAGTGGTGAGCTAGACATGAACATAGGCCATTTGGCTTCTGAGCCTGTACTCTTAGTCATGATGCTTTGCCTTCTGATTTAGAGTATCAGATAATGAAAGCTGCAATATAAAAACATTATTATATTTTAACTTAAAAAGGTGGGAAGGTTTACATTAAGATTGGATCAGTGAGGAATGTGACCAGAATTATACTCAGGGAGGGAGGGTCCTGTATCTTGAACTTGTACTAGGTCAGATATAGGTCCCTTATTCCTCTGCAGCTCTGCAGTTACAAGATACAGGCCTCCAGTAGTTTTAGTAAGGCCAGTCTCTGGTTTATTCTCTCCAGGACTGGGGGTTGCTTGATGCAAGAAAAATCACTGACCTTTGTACCCTCTTCAGGCCCTTTTTCAATTCTAAATGATGGAAAAAACAAGATACCATCTTTCCCTGCCTTCTCTTTTTTCATCATTCCTATCCTCATTCATTCATTCCTGTGTTAAAAAGAACATAAATCAGATTTGCTTTTAGCCTTTCTTACTAGAAGGGCTAGTTATTTTCAATTTGGTAGACCGGGCCTAATAGAATCCATGTACAATGGTTTGTTTGTTGTTTTGTTTTCTGTTTTTGTCATGCCTGAATGTGAAGGCAGGCAACTATTCTTTGTGTGGTTTGTGAGTGAGTGTGTGTGTGTTGTTGATGTTTGAGTATTGCCAACTTCATTTTAAAGGAGCTTAATTTTGAGAGAATTCATTAATGGAGGCATTGCCATAGTAATAAGAAAGATGCTCTGGAATTGAGTAATGAACATGTTACTGACATATTTAAGGTAAAGAATTTCAGCAACTGAGTGTTTGGTGATTTTTTGCAGTGAGTTCCTTTTACCTTTTTTCATGCAATATTCTCTAACAGTCCGTGTGAGTTCAAGACTTGGATTGTAGACCTGGCTCTGGCCTTTTGTAGACACGTGCTGTTGAGCAAATCCTTTAACTTCTCTGAGCCTCATTTCCTTCATCTGTGAGGCAGAGATAAAACCAGTTGCCCTGTCCACTTCCCTCGGGTTCTTGGTATCAGATGCAATGATGTATGCAGAACTGCTTTGTGGATTGCAAAGCACCAGTACAAATGTAAAAGATTATTTTTATTTTTTATTTTGTTAATTATATTCTGCTTTTGAATGGACACAGAATTGCTCTTCTCAACTTCGTGTTTTTTGTCCGTTTTTTCTGCTGAGCTCTGAAATGACCAGCAGAAGTGGACTGTGTGGTCAGGATGAATAGTGGGAGTTAGGATCAGCCTTGTATCAGGGTAACCATCTTTCGTTTTTCTTCCACACTATTTCTGAATTACACTTATTTGGCAAAGTGTCTTTTGAAAAACACATTATAAAAATTAAATTAATATATATTAATGTATATTTATTTTTTAAATGAATAATTTTGGAATCCTTTCTTTCAGAGTTAGAATGAAATGCATTTACAGCTGACTTTTTTTTTTTTTTTTTTGCGATACGCGGGCCTCTCACTGTTGTGGCCTCTCCCGTTGCGTAGCACAGGCTCCGGACGCGCAGGCTCAGCGGCCATGGCTCACAGGCCCAGCCGCTCCACGGCAAGTGGGATCTTCCTGGACTGGGGCACGAACCCGTGTCCCCTGCATCAACCACTGCGCCGCCAGGGAAGCCCTGTCTTTTCATTTTGTTAATGGTTTCCTTGGCTGTGCAGAAGCTTTTAAGTTTGATTAGGTCCCACTTGTTTATATTTACTCATTTCTTTTGACTTGAGAGATTGATCCAAGAAAGTATTGCTACGTTTTAAGTCTGAGAATGTTTTGCCTATGTTCTCTTCTAGGAGATTTATGATATCATGTCTTATAGTTAGATCTTTAAACCATTTGGAGTTTATTTTTATATATGGTGTGAGGGAGTGTTTTAATTTCATTGATTTACATGCAGCTGTCCAGCTTTCCCAACACTACTTGCTTGTCTTTTCTCCGTTGTATATTCTTGCCTCCTTTATCGTAGATTAATTGACTGTAGGTGTGTGGGTTTATTTTTTGCCTCTCTATTTTGTTCCATTGATTTGTATGTCTGTTTTTGTTGTTCTGCTGTTTTTAACCATTATATTAAAGCAGTAGATAACATCATAAAGCAGATTTAAAAAAGGAGGAAATATTTTTATTTTGATTTCACAGTACTTAGTTGTTAATTAGGTTGAGTATGAGATAGATGCACACCGTATTTTGATACAATCGTAAAAGAAAAATATTTGGATTTCTAGAGATTACTTTTTGGTGAAGAGTGCCCTCTAGTGAACCTTTTCTCTTTATTAAGATTTACAGTTCTTTGCATCCTCACAGCATTTGTGGACTGAAGACACCTTCAGTTCTCAAGGAATTTAGAAGATAAAACATACACTAAGTAATTGGAGAATAAATTTGATGTGTTATACAAATAAATAAAAGATAGTGTATTATTGGGCTTCCCTGGTGGCGCAGTGGTTGAGAGTCTGCCTGCTGATGCAGGGGACACGGGTTCGTGCCCTGGTCTGGGAAGATCCCACATGCCGCAGAGTGGCTAGGCCCATGAGCCATGGCCGTTGAGCCTGCGCGTCTGGAGCCTGTGCTCCACAACGGGAGAGGCCACAACAGTGAGAGGCCCACATACCGCAAAAAAAAAAAAAAAAAAAAAAAAGATAGTGTATTATAGACTGTATGTAACAGAGCTGGGAAAATTCTAGGTAATGGGGAATTCATTATTCAATATAGCTATTCATGAAAGTATCCCAAAGGAACTATCTTGAGGTGAATTCTGAAGGAAGTTTAAGATTGAGGCATATTGTGGGGAAGAGCATCCTGGGGTCAAAAAGGAAGTTAAGGACAGTGCCAAAAAGGATTAGTGCCAAAAGGGAAAAAGAAATAGTGAAAAAAAGAATTATTCTGGAAAAGATTTAAATTTAATTCGATTTTAAATATTTTAAGCAGATGTCCAAACAATTTGTTCATGTACTTAGAAACCTTTTTCAGAGGTTTGGGAAGGATTCTGCTGGACAGTTGTGGCTTGGGGTCTTTCATGCGACTGCAGTCAGATACTGGTTGCTGCTTGGGCTAAAATCAGCTGAGGCTCACCTGGACTAGACAGCCACGGTGGCTCACTCACATTGCTGGCAGATGATGTGCTGTCATTTGGGAGCGCCCACATGTGGCCTCTTCAGCATGTCATTTTTAGGATTGTTAGATTCTTACGTGATGGATGGTTTTCCCCAGAATGAGTATCTAAAGACCTCTGTGTGGAAGCTGCATGGCTTTTTTTTCTAGCTTCTGAAGTCACATACTATTATTTAAGTTATATTCCATTGGTTGAAGCAGTCATAAGCCTGTCCAAATTCAAAGGAAAGGGAAGGTGTGTCAGAGAATTTTGGACCTGTGTTATAAAACTTCATTTACTTTCTTGCCTCCTTGAAGAGTTAGGCTCAGCACAGATAAATTTTAATGATTTAGGGAGCAGCCATCCTCTGTATTAAAGTTACCTGTGCATACGCCTGTCTTTTGTGCTTAATTTTCAGTTTCTGTTGTACATGGTTGGTACTTAATGAATATTGTTGGAAAGAATTCTCCTTTCTCTTTATCCTGCTGTTAATGCTTTGGAGCTATTTCACTTCTTATTTGCACCTGGATTACAGAGAAGCAGGGAAAGTTATGGGAATTTGTTATTCATGTTTGATGTATTTGATGAAATGGAAAATGTTAGGAATACTAACATTTAACATGACACCTTATATTGACTATTTTCTTTCTTGCTGTTCTAAATTGCTAAATTACTGTAATATAAATTTATTTTTTTCCCCAAGATGGAGTGGTACTTTGAGCAGTCCTTTTGTGTATTTAAGGAAGGGAAATGGTGTCTTTGCTATTCATTGTTTAAAAAAAAAAGAATTCCAAATCATGTGACCTTATGTAAAAGGGGCTTTTCTCCCCAATGAGAACTCATTTGCTGTCTTTGAATATTTTAGCTTATTGTTTCTCATATGGATGTTACTGGAATTTGGGACACCATAAATGTATCTAAAGGCTGCTGAAGAGAGTTGCAGTGTTTCAAGTCCCATTTCTGATTCTAGCTGCAGGTTTTCAAGTGGGTTATAAACTGGTATTAAAGACACTGCTCCACTGAAAAATTAGATTACATTTCCAATTTACATAGCCTAGGATACAAAAACCAAGTGGTCACTTAGGGTAGGAGCAGTTAGAGTATCTCAGTGTAGCTTCTCCTAGTTTCCAGGATCCATACAGTAGGCACAGAGAACTGCTGATGAGACAAAGTAGCGTCTCACTGGTGTGTAACTGCCCTTTTATACTTGGGGCTTACATATATCCTGTTCTGAAAGAACTTAAACTAGCAATTCATGTGCTTCTATTTAAGGAAATATTTTCAAATCTTGGCCTTAAATTACTTGCCAAATGACTGGTTTGTTGCATGACCAGTTTGCTGAATTTACCAAATTTATTGATATACCGAAAACCTGTTTTAAAAACTATTTTTGAGATTGATAGCAAGTAATTTGTATTGGATACGATGGTTTTCATAGCTTTTTGAAAACTTCTGATCACTTTTTCTGTGTTACGTTTAACATTGTTTTCATAGCAGCATTTTTAGGAATGTTAAATTTTTCAAAAGCTGATAATCCTAGGGTGGTTAATTGTCATAAATATGTTTAATATTAGAAAAGTATATTTTTATAGTTAGTAACCAAAATTTTAGTACTAATCAGTATGATTGGTACTTAGAACATGAAAAGCATTCAATACAAGTATGAAATTGCTGAAAAAGTATCATAAATAATCTCATTAATATGAAATACCAAATCTTGAATACTAATTATTGGAAATATAAAATTAATATTTTAGAAATTAAGTTTGATAAGCCATTAGAAACTTTGGTGAGAGAATAGAAAAATGCCTATGGACTGGAAGAATATAGAATGCTCAAATGGATGCAAACACAATTTTTTATTACTAGAAGTACAGAATTAAGGTAAATGTGTCATTTGAGGAACTGGTGAAAGAAATGTGGTTAATGTTTGAAAAAGTAGAAAATGATATTAAAAAGCATACAGTGGAGGTCAGAAGTAGCTGATACAAGTATTTTAGTAAAAGAAAATTTAAAAAATAATTTCTCAGGAAACAGATTTTATTTTCTTTAGAGTTATTATGATGGAATTTCTTTTTACAATGAAGATACAATGAAAGAAAAAGATACTGAAAATAGTGTATGGGTATTATATGCTTTTTGACAAAAAAATCCTAATGTTGCCAGTAATAAGAAGAGAGTTCTTTTTCACATAGTATCTTGTGAATGTTTGTTTTCCTTCAGAAAGATGTTTTCCTAAGATTAGTAAATTATTAATATTATTAACAGAACGTAGCATCTGTCTAAAATATCGAAGTAGCCTGAGTGCCTCCATTAAGACATTTGATTTGATGATAAAAGCATTAATTTTCAAAGAACCAATTTTAACATTTAAATGACATCTTAGTTTTTTTATATTTACTTTATTACCACTAGGTGGAGCCCTGTGCATACAATTCAAGAGGCATTTCAGAAAGCACATTTACTTGTTTACATCCTATAAGCCTGATATATCAGATGATCATATACTGTGAGATAACTCATATTTCTGTACTTTGCATTGCTGTGGAAGATTAGATATAATGAAGATAGAAAGTGTGTACCTAAAATTTTTTTTTGCTATGCTCTTAAGACATAAACATTTTTTAAGACATACAGGAATGCTTTTATGCATTCCTAGTTGCTAAAGTTAAAATATGTAAATAAAATCATAGTGTAGCGTAGTCCATCTTTGTTTTTCTTCACGAAGTTTTAAAGTCATCTCTTCTTTTAAAATTGATTTGCATCTGAGTTTTGTCTGATTAGCATTAAATTTTGCCAGAAGTAAGGTTTTATTGTGCTAAGCTTTTGGAAGTGCTGACTGGACTCTTATATTGAAGTCATTATCTATATATGGAGCACTAAGTTGCACCCACAGTGGATGTGGGTAGTGGAAAATTTACCGACTTTCTAATGTTCACTCTTTCTGGTTTTGTCATATCTGTGTGTATTTATTTATAGAAACTTGATTAGGCTTGCCAACAGACATTATAAAATCCTGGGGACATTTTGAAAGAAGAAAAAATTATTTTCAGTAACATTGTATATTGCTTGAACATTTAGAACAGCAATATATCTGGCACACTAATTAGATGGATACAACTGTTAACCAACTTAGGATTCAAGGAATGAATAGTGCTGAATGGTATTTCCTTTCTTGCCCTGCAAGTCAGAATTTCAAAGAATAATGATTATCATTCAAAGACATAAAAAGGAAAAAGAAAAATAGATTTTTCAGAGTCCCGTCAGCTGAGGTTAGCTGAGTACCGGGCCCTCAGTTTTCTCTGCTTCATACTTTGTTCCTCCTTATTTTCTTGCGTTTGTAATTTAATACTGCCTAACAATTAGCTATGCCTCAGTTCTCATCCCCTTTTTCTGTTCGTTGGATGATTTCACCTGATGGGTGCAACAGTGCACATCAGGGATTCCCTACTGAGTCATTCTCAATTGTTGATCTTCAAAGGTGATCTGGTTAGTTGCTATGCTGGTAACTTCTCTGCATTCTCATGCTGCTTATCACCATTTCTGATTGGAGAGGCTGTCTAAAATAATGGTTAAGAGCACTGGCTTTGGAGCTAGGTAGACCTGGGGTTAAATCTTGGTCCCACTACTCTGTGACTTTGGACTTAAAGTCTTAATCTTCCCAAACTACATTTGTAGATTGGGATGCTAACAGTATCTACATCATTAAGCTGTAGTGAATACTAATGAGATAATGCATGTAAATCACCTAATAGTGAGTACTTGGTCGTGTGTTACTGTTTTTTTTGTAGTCTTTATTACATTAAGCCAGAAGCAGCAGAATATGACTCCTCTTTAGTCCACTAAGTCTCTGGGGAATTGTCGACAGGGAGTGCTCATCTTCTCTGCTTCTCTCCATAAACGTCTCCCTCCACCTTGTCACCAGATCATCTCTATAATTAAGCATAGATTCCTTCAGAGAGAAGATTGATAATTCTTGCTATGCAAAAATTCTTGGGATAAGAATTGCTCTTCTTTTCTTCCTTTTTCCAGTGTTCTATACATACCCACCTTTTATCCCTTCCTGCCTCTCTCTGTTCACTTAGCTATTTGTTATTGGCTTTATTGGCAAATTTTTAGAGTAATTATTTTTTACTTTACTTTTCATAAGAGTGGGTAGAGGGTTAAATCGACTACATGTCGTGATTAATGCCTTTTTTGAGTGCTTGGATTTGGCTTTTAGATTTGTGTTGCATCTATTAAATTAAGAAAGGCAGAACTATGTACTTTCTAGGGTTCTTTTCAGGACCCTAGAATATTCTATCATTTGGTGAATTTTGGATTCTGGCACTTGCCAGGTCATCCTTCAATACTTTGTTTAAATGTAATTCATTTCTGTGATTTAGAACATTTCTTTATCTCAACTTCATTTCTGTGTACTCTGCTCAGAATGATCTCGTTGATATGGATTGTGGTTGACAAGTGGTTGTATCAGCTTGGAGTGCAACTTGTACTCAGGACTGGAATGGCAGATGGTTACCAAGGGTCAGGAGAGACTTATCAGTAGGCAGATCAAGACCTACTCTTCCTTCTCATTCACAGTACTAATTCTTTAATGTTATTTTTATTTCCTATATTGGGACTTACCTTTCTATTTTAATAGCAGAAGGCATGGAATGTAAGTAGTTCACCCATTTCAGGCTTTGGTTTTCTGTTAATGGATGGTGGGAAATACGTATGTCATGATATTGTTTTTCTCCATACTAATAACATCAATAGAAAAAAAGGTGTTCACCTGCTATAATAGTTACACTGCTATTATATGTTTTAATATATATGCTGTAATATATGTATTATATCCTTATATATGTGTGTATATATATAAATAGATGCTATGATAGCTGCACTGGCAGTGTTCTGAAGCGCTATAAAGCAGGAGTAGTTTTTAAAGCTCTAGAGAATAAATTGGAAAGGCACACTAAGGTTTGGACTTTAAGAACTTTCTAAAATAAAATAGACTTCTGGGAAATAACTATTGTTTCTCTTCTTTTTATTTATATGTCAGTGTTATTTTTTAAAGAGATAACAGTATTGCCTTTGCACTCACAAAAGGAGTCAAACTTTCCTTTGGAGTGACACTGTAGTAGGGCAGTCCTGAAATACCTCTTGCTAGTTTTTTGCTACAATGCTACAAGAGTAATAGAAAAGAAAAAAAAAGAGCAGGTTCTTTTGGTATTTTCTGTTTACTACCTGGTATTTTAAGAGCCAGATAAATATCAAACTTTTATTAAAATATGTAAAAAATGATCTTAGAAATGCATATATATACATTACTTAAAGAAATATAACACTTGTTCACAATTATGAAATAAAAATTTGTTTATAGCACACCAGGGTCAGTTAAATAAATTTCCTCTTGCACACAAATTTTCCTTTGGTATAATGTTGTTTGTTTAACTAAGAGTTCTTGTTAGCTATATGTGTTAATTATAGGAAAAGCATGAGATGGGAATTCTGGTACTGCCTCAGTCACTCACTAACTAGGTGACGCTGGGCAACTAACTCATTTACCATTTCTATGCCTGTTTCCTCATTTGTAAAAAGGAGGCAATGATATTTTCTATGGTGTGGTGTAAGAAATAAATGCAACATTAGTTGTAAAGATTATAAAAGTCCCTATACAATTGTCAGGTATTAGGGGTAGTCAACTCCTACAGCATGGGTAATTGAGTGTTAGCTACTTGATATTTGCAGCCAGTACTTAATTATTCAGCAGATGGTTCACTTATTTAACAAGGATTTGGATGTCTCTTATGTACATACTATGATAGTAGCCAGTGTATATTGAACACTTACTATGTGTCAGTTACTGTGCTAAGAGTTTTTCGTATGTTTACTATAACTTAATCCTCGTAACACTCTGATGTAGATACTTTTTAAATCCCTATTTTATTGTTGAGAGAATTTGGTTTTAGAGAAGTTGGATGGCTTAGCTGAGGTTGAACAGCTAGTAAGTGTCCTTTTTGATTCCATCCATCCATCTGTCCATCTATCAATTATTTACTGACCACCTGCTACATGATAGGCTGTATTCTAGGGCTGGGTGTACAACAGGGAACAAAACAGACAAAAACTCTCTGCCCTCCTGCAACTTACATTCCAGTGAGCAAAGACAGAAAATAAAAGTGTGAAATAGAGAGTATATTCAATAGTGGTAAGAGTGATGCAGTGACAAAGTAAATTCCTTTATTTTAGAAAAAAAAAAAAGCAGGAAAAGGAATTGTGTGTGTGTGTGTGTGTGTGTGTATGTGTGTTTATAATGTGGATATTGTGGCCAGAAAGGGCTTCATCAAGAAGGAGACCCAAAAACCTGAAGGAGGAGAGGGAGACAGCCATGTGTGAGAAATGTGATCCAGCTAGAGGAAACAGCATGTGCGAAGCATAGGACAGGAATGTGCTTGGTGGGTTTCAGGAACCACAAGGAGGCCAGTGTTGCTGGCGTGGAATAAATAAAGTATTAGGAAGTGAGGTAATTGTGATAATATGGGGCAGAATTATGTAGGGCTTTATAGGCTGCTGTAAGAAAAATAGGGTTTTGAGCAGAAGAGAGACATGGGGTCTGACTTATATTTTAGTGGGATTATTTTGTCTACTTTGTTGAGAACAGACTGAAGGGAAACAAGGGTGGAATCAAGGAGACTGGTTAGGGAACTGTTGGCAATAATCTAGGCAAGACACGTTGTTGGCGTAGTGCAGGGTGATACCAGTGGAGGTAGTGAGATGTGGCTGGATTGTTTTGGTGGGGAGGTGAGAGAAGAGAATAGTCAGGGATGATTTCAAGGTTTTTTTGCCTGAACAACTAGAATAATGGAGTTTACTAAGATGAGGGAAGGCTGTGGGAGGACCAGGGTTTGGGGAAGAAGATAGGAATTCATTTTGGACATATTTGAGATGCTTATCAGATATCCAGTTGGAGTGATGCATGAGTTTGAAGTTCAAGGGAGAGGTCAGGCCTAGAAATATAAATTTGGGACGTGTGAGAGTGTTTATGGAATTTAAAACTCCAAGTCTAGGTGAGATCTAGAGACAGTATAGGTAGAAAAGAGACGATATCCAAGATCAGAGCCTAGTTCTAGCTTAGCTCTTGAAGGCCCAAGTTCTTAATGATTGCAACCTTATATTGCTGTGTCTAGTGTTATAATAGGTACTCACTAAAAATCTGCCACATGGAGGCTGCCCTCAAGAAGCTTATGGTCTTTGTGGAGAAACACAATATATGACATATACTTGAAACATTTAAGTTATAATGTAAAGAAATATTTGTATATAATGTGTCAGAGTGAGCAGACTGACTTTTTGTCTGTCCTACAGATGAAAAGATTACTTGGCATGGAAATGATTGAAAAAGGCCTGCTGGAGGAAATGGGACTTGAACTGAACCTCAAACCATGGGCAACAGATGGGGGCACACACTTTTGGGAGGTCCCCAAGACTGCTTTCAGGTTCAGTATGGTCCAGTGGTTCACACTCCGTGCTCCCAACTCAGGGGGCCCAGGATTTGATCCCTGGTTGGGGAACTAAGATCCCACATACTGCAACTAAGCCTGTGTTCCGCAACTAGAGAAGCCCGCGCACTGCAACAAAAGCCCAGTGCAGCCTAAATAAATAAATAAAATAATAATTTTTAAAAAGATACAGATTAAAATTAACAACAGGAGAAGGCACATCAGGCAGGATTTAGGAGAGTTCCAGCAGGGAGCTTCCAATTGTCCTTTCCTGCTGGAGTCATGTGGACAGCACTTATTTCCCCCAGCAATGATGCATGGTAACAGTCATGGAGTATTACTAACCAGGGAAGCTCTCCCAAGCCATGGTGTCTTTTACTGGGGGTTGGTCCCATAGGCACAGCTGACTGCCTGAGTTGCTGACCTTAATCTTCAGCCCCTCCAGAGCTCATACCATGTGGTTCCATGCCCCCATCAACTGTAAATCACATTGTAAGTCACATTGTTAGCTTAGACTATTTGGCATTGCCCAAGGCGCCCAAGTAAACAAAGGCATCTATCAGGCAGGACATTCCAAAGGCTAACCGCCGAGGAGTTGGGAGCAAGGGCCAAACCTTTTTTTGGGCAAGGTTAATCCTTTCCTTCATGGTGGATGGGGAAGTCCCTCAATGTGGAGCCAGCAGGAGCTAAAATACAGTAGGAGTGCAAACGTCATGTTTAGAGAACATTGGGGTGATTGCAGTATGGCCTTGTACTTGGGAATATGAACTCTGGAGCCAGATTACCAGGATTCATATCCCATATTCATGTTCATTCCACAACTAGCAACCAGCTGTCACTTGCTAGTTGTGGAATTTATGACAGTTACATAATCTGTAACTTATCTGTAAATTAGCAAGGGTAATAACAATACTACGTTACAGGCTTGTTATGAGGATTAAAGAGTTAATATATAAAGCACTCAGAATATGTCCTGACACATAGTAAATGCTGTAGAAATCAGTAGTTTGTTCATTCATTCCTTCATCATTCACTTAGTGATTCTTTTTTGAGCACTAGTATGTTTGAAGACTTCATCTCCTGAATCTCAAACTTTTATTTCCAGATGCCTAGTGATATATCTAGAGGGCTATGGCTCTTTAAATATTAACATGTTCAAAAAGAAATTAAGTATTTTCCACCCAAATTATTTCTATTAATGTCAGTACTATCAACCTAGTTTCTTCAGAGATTTTATTTTAAGATATCAGCTCTTGCAGAGATTGGGCTTAATAAAGAGTAAATTTTGGTGAACTGGGAAGTTAATGTTAGCTTTCTTTTTGTATATATACAGGTCTGTGTATGATGACCAACCAAATGCACACAAGAAGTTTATGGAAAAGTTAGATGCTTGTATCCGTAATCATGACAAGGAAATTGAAAAGATGTGTAATTTTCATCATCAGGGTTTTGTAGATGCTATTACAGAACTCCTTAAAGTAAGGACTGATGCAGAAAAACTGAAGGTAAGAAATAGTTAAAATTCTGTTTACCTTTGCTCTCAAATTACTCAAGTATTAGTTTATAGTGCATATTTACAAATCATTATTAAATGCACTATTTTTAAGAAGTGGATTAGTGTACATATTTGGGAATGCTCTATTAATACAGTTGTCATGCTAATGACAGGAGTAATCTCTTTTTTTTTTTTTTTTTTTTGTAAACCAAGTAATGCATTGACTTAACAGGATTTCTTTCCATGCAGGGAATTGAACTCAAAAAATTCACACAATGAAAGGCCTCATTTGGAGTTTTAGAGTTCTAAAGTGACGATTAGTACAATATTGATAAAAAGCTATCTTCTGAAAACTTCTAAAAACTTACTATAAATGATTGTGTTCTCAAAGTTATTTAATTATAGTGAAATTGTTTTTTTTCTTAGTTTAATAGCAATGTGTAGTTTTCTTAAGGAAAATTGGTCTACATTTTCTGCCACACAGCAAAAACATTATTTATTAAATGAGACCTGGATTTGTTCTGTCAGAATACAAAATATTTAGTTATAAGAATTGTCCTATTTATCTTTCTTTACATTTGGAGAGCTTAGCAGACAGAATGACCCTGGTTCACCAGAGGTTATGATTAGAAAACCATTATATAAAGGATATTCAGATAACAAGAGACCAAATACAGCATCAATGAGGTCACTGAGCATCTTTGTTCAGAAATTAATGAGATTTTTAATAAACCAGAATGTGCTTCCTTACTATGATGACCTAATGAGTCACTTAATATGTGGGAAAATTTGAGGTTGAGCTTTGCCTGCACCTGCAGCATTAAAATGTTGCTGTGGATTGAGATTTCCGTGTTTGATGTTAATCAACCACCCAGTGTTTGCATTCAGCAAAGTATGAATGTTTAATTACCATAAAATGCAATCACTATTTCCTACAGACAATGAATGGCACATAGACCTCATTGAAGTTATCAAAAAGGGACCAGTGGTCAACTGGGTCAGTGATTTGAATTGTTTTACAGACTTAGAGAAGCAAGTAAAGTTCAAAAATCTGGATTAAATTTGAGAAGTTTGCCACAGAATCTGTTAAAAAGAACTGTCATAAGTAATTGAAGTTAACAAAAGCCCTTTTCAATCAAAAGTTCAAGTTCAAGCTGTAGAGTTAATTTGAATTTGCATTTCTTTGTTCTAAGTTTCTCATGAAGCATGATCTGATTACAAGGGTGAGCAGTTACATCAGGGCAGTTTTATGCGTATTTGTCTAACTAAGGTGAAATTATTTTTAAGGTGCAAGTTACTGATACCAACCGAAGATTTCAAGATGCTGGAAAGGAGGTGAGAAAATGATACATTTTTTTGAGTATTCAATATGTGGATGCAATTTAACTGTTCATTTTAAAATATGGACATTTCTTCTTTTTAAGGTGATAGTCCAAACAGAAGATATTATTCGATGTAGAATTCAGCAGAGGAATATTACAACTGTAATAGAAAAATTGCAGTTATGCCTTCCAGGTAAGTTAAACTTGTCTATAATGTAACGTTCAGCTTGGTGAAATTGTAATTTAATGGTAGTGTATAGTCATTATTCATTATAGGTATTACAGATTACTTGGTGATTGTCCCCGCCCCCCAGAGCCCATGGTATTCTTTCTTATCTACTTTATTCCCTGAATTTTCATGGTTTTCCTTATTATAAGGCCCCTATTTGATGATCTGTCACATCAGTCTCCTAGAACAACCCCTACCTTTCCATTTCCTTTCTGCCTAGTTTGCCCTTTGTCCCTCCCCAAACCACCCCCTGCCTTTTTTCCCCTCAGAATACTTTCCCATGGAGAGAGTGTCTTTTGATTACATTTTCTTTCATTTTCCTAATTTGCCTAATTTTTTTACCTTTAGTGTTCCATTGTTTTCTTTTTGTCACTTAAGCAGGTTTGCCTTTGGTCACAATTTCATTTTGCTAATAAGAAAACATCCAAAAGTGCTAGATCTTTTCCCTTTTTCGGTCTTGCCTTTCCTCTTATATTTTGGGAAGACTGACTTTTTAGGTTTCTGAGTTTCTGGTGTCTCTGTTAGGGCTCACATATTCCTGGGACATCAAATAAATTCTGAAGAAACTAACCAGTACTTTCTTTACCTGGATATACCCTGTTCAAACAAAAGGAAACAGGTATATGACATCCTTTTTTAATATAGTAAGCTAAATCTCAGTGTCCCATTTTTAACTTTTTTTTTTTTTTTTGGAAGGAACCTGAACCTCCATATCCAGGGCAATAGAATAAGGTGCTTTGTATAATATTTATATAATGTAAATTTAGCTTAGACTACAAATTATATAAACTGTTAGAATATTTTATTAGCTAAAAAAATTGTTTTCTGACTTGTGAGAATAAAGCTTTTCTTTTTTGTTTTAGAATCACTGAAATTCTGCTCATCTTAATTTCTAATGGACCAGGGATATGTGCACATTAACTTTTAGTAAATAAAATGTCTGCTTATTATGTTAGGTTTTAGGGTTGAGAAACCTATTTCCTTATAGTAATGCTTAATAATACTTCTTTGTCACCATCAGATACACTGAAATAGTCATGAACACACTCTAGGTTTGAATGCTTTGTCCCTGAATGGTAATAAGCCTAAAAAATTGGGTACTGATGGAATAAGAAAGAGTAAATTCAGCTTATTCAACCCTAGTGGGCTATTTGAAATAGAGAAATAAAGGGAAGTAGAAGCTAGATTTTTTTTTACTGCTACTGTCTTTGCTGTCAAGGCTGGACAGGAAATCTGAGTTCATGTCGACATTGTGTTATTAACAGCCACATCCAGAACTACTACCTCCTTTCCTCCATCTATCCTTCTATCTAATTATACACTCATACCTACTTTTTTTGTTTGTTTGTTTGCTGTACGCGGGCCTCTCACTGTTGTGGCCTCTCCCGTTGCGGAGCACAGGCTCCGGACGCGCAGGCTCAGCGGCCATGGCTCACGGGCCCAGCCCCTCCGCGGCATGTGGGATCTTCCCAGACCGGAGCACGAACCCGTGTCCCCTGCATCGGCAGGCGGACTCTCAACCACTGCGCCACCAGGGAAGCCCCATACCTACTTTTTTGTGTCAGGCATTATGGTAGATATTGGAAATATGAAGTTGAAAATGATATAGTCCCAGCTCTGAAGGGTCCCACCATCTAATGTGAATAAAGTCAAGAAAGCCATTACTGTACAACTGCCTAACTCCTCCTTAGGTTAAGAGGAGTATGGGAGGATATAAGAAGTCACAGGGTAAACAATGCATTTTCCTGGTGTATTAGTTAATTAATTATTTTTGAGGAAAGCATTATTTTTATATGAAAACAATATGGAAATAATATAAGGTAGTTGTGAAATTTACACGAATTGTTGGGTTAAAACAGGAGACTTCAAAGAAAGTTTATACTTGTAGCAGCAGTTTTTTAGGCTCTTTCCTAGGTTATGTGTTCACTGTAATGCTTTGATTGGAAAATGTGAGATATATTGCATAGCAATAAAGGGACTTTGATAGAGATATATATAGGGTCTGCAGAGTTAGGACTGGTTCATTATAGCCACCATTGCAGTTTTTATGGTTTTTCAGGCAGTTAAACAATATCTTTTGTGAACCTGAAGACCCCTAGGGAGTAGCCATAAGACTGTAAAAAATCTGAAAAAAAAAATGTGTCTATCTCTCTTGTCTAGGAAAATGTGAGCTGACTTGATGATCTAACAGTAATTTACCTACTTTATACTTTGAAATTTTACTAAGGATGAATGGTAATCTACATTGTTGCATTAAAACCTTTTTGGTGGCAGTGTGTCTTCTTGCTGAAGCTTATAACAATTTTATTGAATAATTGTATTTCTGAGCCTTTGATGGAAACGATAAAACAAATATAGATACTTTGTTATGTTTATTTATGCCTTTATTATAATTTACTCTCCGCTGTAAACTTTTGAGTTTTTTCTTTCTCTGTGCGTTCGGTGTAAAATTTTGTTTAATGAGCTGTAACACAGTTGCATTATTTTATTTGGTATATTGAATCAAAATCAATTAATCTCACTGTTGCTCAACTTTCTCTCTCAAATAACTAAAATACAAACTTCCACTTCCACTGCAGGAAGAGATAGTAGTAAGTTTCTGATTAGGATAATTGTTACTAGGTTGATGTCTCAGTTATAGTTGTCAGCATGTACAAGTGTTCCCAGTTCAATATAATGTATTAATTTATATAATATAATGTTCAATATATGTAGAAATTAAAATGTTTTAATTTAATTGAAGTATAAAATTTTATTTGAAAATATAAGCCTAAATCAAGGTATGGAGAAAATTACTGAATTTATATGTTCTTCTCTGCTTTATTTTCATCTCTCAAAAATTTTTTTTATTTTGAAAGCTAAAATAAGTTATATTTTTTAATGCAGTGCTGGAAATGTACAGTAAGCTGAAAGAACAGATGAGTGCAAAAAGGTGAGTTGTTTTCTTTCCTAATTATTTTTAATAAGAGTTTTTTTTCCTATTACTGAGAGCATAGGTAAAATTACTGTAAATTATAGTGAATCATCTGAAGTTTTGCTTTTCTGTGTTTAACTATTCTTTGTTAATGCAATTTGCCCATCAGGATCATTCAGTAAAGCAGTTCTTAGCCATTTACTTGTGGATCCTTGTCCTTTGTAATTGATATCAGAGATTGATAATATTGATGAAGAACAAATAGACAACTGAACAGGAATGAAAAAATATTGATTAACTTAACAACACGTTAACGTTGCACACAATCAAAGGCTAAGTGTATACTTTGTGAAAGCAAAGCGTGGGTAGTTACATTTTGACAATCTGGGCTAGTGTAGTTCATGTTCTCTTTTATAATACATATGAATACATGACAGATGAAAGATAAAGTGATTTAAAGTAGTTTATGAATTGCTGTAGGAGCATTAGATGTAATTATGTTTAAAATGTTTTAAAGATGAACCCTTTTAAATTACATAGAAAAATCAGAACGAGATGTGTTTGAAATAGGGAAATAATCATTTCTTCTTGTTTATTAATAACTGCTTAATTATCACATTGCAGTATATGCAAATCTATACTCAGATTTGTATATGTCCTGCTTCATAGTGCTTTACATTGAATTTTATTGGTCTTTACCAATTGGTACTAATTAGTAGAATGATTTTGTTCCTAACTAATACATGAGCCATAATCTATTCTGAAGGCATCTTTTATTTTATGTGTATATTATTAATTTATTGTATTTTATCTATCAAAGTTGTACATCCTCATATTTTAAGTACAATAATAGTTAATAGTTCTGTGTGTTTGTTGCAAAAAAAAAAAAAAACAGACATCACCTTCCCTTTTTGCCATTCACCATTCCTCCTTCCTAGGGGCAAAAACCTTTACCTCTTTTAAGAAATTATTTTGGTATTTACATTTATGTCATTAAATAACTAACTTTTACTATTACTTCTCTATTTTTAAGCTTGGAGCATTATATATTTCTTCAGATATTTCATAATCTAATATTTATATCTAAATTTACCCAGTTGTCCCCAAAATGTCTTATATCTTCTTTTCCTTCCTGAAATATTGGTTAGTATGTATTTTTTGTCCCTGTAATCTGGAATAGTCTTCCCACTTTTCTTTGTTTTTCATGAAAAACAAAGAAAAGGTTAGTTGTCTTGTACACCAGGGCATCTTGGATTTGTTTGATCATTCTCTCATGATTAGATGCAGATTACATGTTTTTGGCATGAGTACAACATAAGTGGTATTGTGTATGACATCAGAAGGTATATGCTATCAGATTATATCTAGGTTATCCTAAATTTGATCATTTGTTTAAGGGGATGGCTATCAGATCTCTTAAGAAAAGGTATATTTTTCTCTTTGCAATTAATATGTAATCTGTGGGGGGTGATATTTTGAGTCCTGTTTCTTGACAGTCTTTCACCCAGTGGTTTTAGGATTTTTATTTTAGTCATGTATCACATTGGGGTTACAAAATGGTGATTTTTATACTTCTATCATTCCTTTAACATTTATTAGCTGACTTTTTTATGTAAAGAACTTTTCCTCTTTTTAGCTGTTTTTCTGATTATCACTATGGACTCACAGATTTTTAAAAAATAAATGAGTTATAATCTGTAATTCTCTTTATTCTTTTTGATGCACAAATTGTCCCCAGTTTGGCTAGGGGAACCCCTTAAGCCAGTTCCTGTGTCCTCATTTGTCTTTGAGTGCTTTCTTGCTTATCATACAATGAGTAAGATGTTCCAGACTCATGTTGTGCTTTTCTTGCCCTAGATCTGGAGCCGTCCTCCAAAGTACAGCTCCTTTTAGTGAGTAATGGTATTTAGAAACTAAGATCTGCATCTGCATGCTAGGTAGCCTTATTATATAACACACACACACACACACACACACACACACACACACACACACACCCTATCTTTCATGCCCTCCAGCTTCCACGTTTGCCATTGACAAGTTTGAAGTCATTCTGGTTTCTCATCCATAGTTTGTGACTCACATTTTCTCTCTTTTAGCATCTTCTCTTTGTCATCTGTGGTCTGTAATTTCCTGGTGTGAGCTTTGATGTGGGTGGGTCTGTTTACTTCCATTGTGCTGGGTACTACGTGAACCTACTTTTGTTTTTAAGTGAGTTTATTTTTAAAACTTTTTTTTAGTTTTATAAATTTATTTATTTTTGGCTGCATTGGGTCTTCGTTGCTGTGTGCGGACTTTCTCTAGTTGCAGCGAGCGGGGGCTACTCTTTGTTGCAGTGCGCGGGCTTCTCATTGTGGTGGCTTCTCTTGTGGAGCACGGGCTCTAGGCACACGGGCTTCAGCAGTTGTGGCATGTGGGCTCAGTAGTTGTGGCTCGTGGGCTCTACAGCGCAGGCTCAGTAGTCGTGGCACATGGGCTCAGTTACTCCCTGGCATGTGGGATCTTCCTGGATCAGGGATCGAACCCGTGTCCCCTGCATTGGCAGGCGGACTCTTAACCACTGCACCACCAGGGAAGTCCCTCTTTTTCTTCTTTAAAAAAATTATTTTTTGTCACACAGATATCAGTGTTTTAAGTCAGGTTGGATGTACCAAGGTCTCTGTTAGTCCAGTGGTTGGGACTCGGAGCTCCCACTGCAGGAGCTTCTTCCCAACCCCGGGCTCGCGAACCAAGATCCTGCAAGCCCCGTGGGGTGGCAAAAAAAAAAGAACAATAACAAAGTAAAAAATAAAATAAGACTAGGAAACTAACAGATATGTTAGAAAGAATGTAAAAATAAAAATATAGATGAATCAACAACCGGAAGGTACATCAGTACCACAATAGTAAAAAAGAGGAGGGAAAAGGAAAAAAAGGGGGGGGCGGAGTGAGGCCTGGGATGTGGAGGGCGGGGCCTAAGCAAGGGCGATGGGCGGTGGGTGGGGCCAATGCTCTGGACCCACAGGTCTGGAAAAGGCCCTGGGGGCTGTGGGGGGTGGGGCTTAGGCTCAAGGAACAGAAGGTTACCAGGCGTGCCCCCCACCCCTGGTCTCAGAGGGCGGGGGACCTCACCTGGGAGCCTAGCAGGCTTCCTGGGCTCCAGTGGTCGGCGCAAACACCCTCCTCTCCTCTCCTGCTCCTCCGTCCTGGAGGGCCCCTCCCAGCTGCCTCTCCTGATCTCCCCAGCCTCCCTCCTATGCCCCCAGGACCGGCGTGGCCTGGATGGGGTTTTGGAGGTGGGGGACAGGCTTGGGAGCTCAGCAGGCTCCCCGGGCCCAGTGGGCCAGGCGATCGCCCTCTGCCCCTCTCCCACTCCTTCCGGAGAGTCCCTCCCACCTGCCTCTCCTGATCTCCCTGTCCTCAGGGGCACCGATCCTGTCTGGCCTCCACTTCTCCTCCCCGCTGCGTCCCCCTACCTCCAACTGGTTCACTCCCATGTCCTTGGGCGTCACAGCCCCGCACCAGTGGCTGGCAGGCGCCCTAGTTGTGGGGAGATGCTAACTCCGCGTCTTCCCACACTGCCATCTTCACCAATGCTTTTTTTGTGTGTGTGACCTCTCCCGCTGCGGAGCACAGGCTCCAGACGCGCAGACTCAACGGCCGTGGCTCACGGGCCCAGCCGCTCCGCGGCATGTGGGATCCTCCCGGACCGGGGGGCGAACCCGTGTACCCTGCATCGGCAGGTGGACTCTCAACCACTGCGCCACCAGGGAAGCCCTATTAATGGCTTTTTAAATGGTTTTTGTGACACAATATTATTTCTAATTGCCTTAAAGAGTGTAACATTTTCCAAAATATTTTTCTTAAAATATATTTTACTTTGATTTGATTTAAACCGGTGCCGTGTACTTTTTTGAAGGTAGGGGATGTGGATGGGAGAGATATCATGAAATCATATATCAAATAACTAAATATTCTGATTAAAAATTTTGGAACTATTATACATATATACATTTAAGGTATTGTGATGACTGCGATAATGCTTGTCATGTTATAGATTTCGATGAAATGAAGTAAAGAAGTTGTTTGTTAGTGAATTTTCATCCTGCAACTTTTTCATGTGGTTTTTGTTTGTGCTTAGTAAATAGAAATAAATGTTAATTTTATTTATTTTATTTTTACTGTAACAATATCCTTTTTGTTGGGAGTGTTGGACTGATTATTTGGACTTAATTGTAAAATAAATGTAATAAGAACTTTTTATAGAGTGTTCTTTTTAACTTCTCACAGGTATTATTCTGCTCTAAAAACTATGGAACAATTAGAGAATGTGTATTTTCCCCGGGTTAGTCAATACCGGTTTTGTCAGCTAATGATAGAAAATCTTCCTAAACTCCGTGAAGATATTAAAGAAATCTCCATGTCTGATCTCAAAGACTTTTTGGAAAGCATTCGCAAACATTCTGACAAAATAGGTGAAACAGCAATGAAACAGGTGAGACTAAAAAGTAGAATTTTATTTATTTATTGAAGTATAATTGATTTACAGTGTTGTGCCAATCTCTGCTGTACAGCAGAGTGACTCAGTTTTACACATACATTCTTAAAAAGGAGACTTTTAATTTAATGTTAGTTAATAATCTAGGTTATAGAATATACCCAAAGTTTACTTTTCTTACATAAAATACTTGTTTTTGTTTAGTTTTAGCCTTTTCTTAGCTTTCCTAATTCTTGTTTAGAATGGATTTCATCAGCATTTCTTCTTTTGTTTGCAGTTATTCCTTATTTAATTAAGTAAAGTTGATCTAACTTGATTCACCAACTGATCTCTCAGCAATCTTCCCCATGTATGTAGTATCACATTAACTTTTTTCAGCAAATTTGGTATAAAATTAGCTAAACAGAGGCGGCCACAGAGGCAAGTGGGAGCCCTTTTATGCTAAGGTTATAAATTGTTCTCTTTTTAAAGCAACTTGAAAATATTATCTTTGAATTAACTCCTACAGCTCAGTAACAAAAAGGCAGTTATAAAATTAATGTACCTACCTTTTGAGTCAGCAGTTACTCCCCTAGGTATTTACCAGTGAGAAATGAAAGCGCATCCTCACGATGCTCGATGCTCAGCAGCTTCGTTCACAACTAGCCAAAAACTGGAAACAAGCCAAAGGGACATCAAAAGGAGAATGGATACACAAATTGTGCTATACTCATGCAATAGGATATTACTTAGCAATAAGAAGGAATGAATTTCTCCCAGACATTATGCTGAGCTACAGAAGCTGGACACAGAAAAGCACACACTTATATCTATTTGCATGCAATTCTAAAGCAGGCAAAACTAATTTAAGGTTAAAAAAAAAAATCAACACAGTAGCTGCCTCTGGGTGGGGAGATTGCCTGGGAAGGGACACAAGGGAACTTTCTGGGGAGATGGAAGTGTTCTATACCGTGACAAAGTATATCCGCTTGTCAAAATTGTATAGTTACGATCTGTATATTTTAATGTATGCTCCTTTCAGAAGACATATCTTACATATAAACATATAGAGAGATTGAAAGCAAAAGGATGGAAGAGTTGTATCGTGAAAAGATTAACCAAGAGAAAGCTGATGTATGTACATTAATATTAAAGTAGGCTTTAAGACAAAAAGCTTAAGAAAGAGTAACATTTCATAGTGATAAAAGGTTCAGTTCATCAGGAAAATAAACAATTCTAAATTTATTTCTATCTAATAACATAGTCTCAAAATATATAAAGGCAAAAATTGTCAGAATTAAAAGGAGAAATAGACATCTTGACAACCATAATAGATTTCAACACTCCTCTCAGTAACTACTAGAGCCAATAGATATAGTAAGGATTTAGTCCTTTAAAATAATGATTAGCAACCCTGACCTAATTGACACATGTAACACTGTATCTCTTGATTTCAGAATATACATTTTTTTTTTTTTTTGCGGCACGCGGGCCTCTCACTGTTGTGGCCTCTCCCGTTGCGGAGCACAGGCTCTGGATGCGCAGGCTCAGCGGCCACGGCTCACGGGCCCAGCCGCCCCGCAGCATGTGGGATCTTCCCGGACCGGGGCACGAACCCGTGTCCCCTGCATTGGCAGGCGGACTCTCAACCACTGCACCACCAGGGAAGCCCCAGAATATACATTTTTAAAGAACATTTATCAAAATTGATTGTTTTGGTCCATAGAGGAAATGTCAATACATTTCAAAGGATTGAAATAATACAGAACATATTATCTGGCCACATTGGAATTATTCCTGAAACTGGTAATAAATAGATAAGTAGAAAATCCCTATATATTTGGAAATTAAGAAATAAAATTCTAAATAGCCCATGGGTCAAAGAAGAAACTCATTTGAAACCAGAAAATATTTTGAATTATAATGAAAATGTGATATATGAAAAACTTGTATGATATGATAAAAGTCAAGTTTAAGGGAAATTTGTAGGCTTAAATTTATAAATTAGGAAAGAAAGGCAGAAATCAATGATCCTAAGTATCCATTTCAAGAAGTTAGAGAAACAGTAGCAAGTTAAACTCAATGAAAGTAGAAGTATTGATGTGACACAAAAAGCACAGGCAACATAAACAAAAATAAGTGGAATTACATCTAACTCAAAAGCTTCTGCATAGCAAAGGAAACAGTGAAAAGACAACCTACGGAATGGAAGAAAATACTTGCAAACTGTATATCTGATTAGGGGTTAGTCTCCAAAATATGTAAGGAAATCATACAACTTAATAGCAAAAAACAAAACAAAACAAAACTAATCACCTGATTAAAAAGTGAGCTAGGGATTTGAAAAGACATTTCTCCAAAGGAGACATAAAAGTGGCCAACAGATATATGAAAAGATGCTAAACTTTATTAACCATTAGGGAAATGCAAATCAAAATCACAATGGGATGTCACTTTACACCTCTCAAGATGGCTATTATCAAAAAAACAAAAGATAGCAAGTGTTGGTAAGGATGTAGAGAAATTAGAACTCTTGCAAAATGTTGGCGGGAATGCATAATGGTGTAGCTGCTATGGAAAACAGTATGGAGGTTCCTCAAAAAGTTAACAATGGGGACTTCCCTGGTGGCGCAGTGGTTAAGAATCTGCCTGCCAATGCAGGGGACATGGGTTTGATCCCTGGTCCGGGAAGATCCCACATGCCACAAAGCAACTAAGCCCGTGTGCCACAACTGCTAAGCCTGCGCTCTAGAGCTCACGAACCACAACTACTGAGCCTGCATGCCACAACTACTGAAGCCTACGTGCCTAGAGCCTGTGCTCCGCAACAAGAGAGGCCACCACAATGAGAAGCCCGAGCACCGCATCCAAGAGCACTGCTCGCCACAACTAGAGCAAGTCCATGCGCAGCAATGAAGACCCAACACAGCCAAAAAAAAATTAAAATAAATCAACTAATTAAAAAAAAAAGTTAACAATGGAGCTATCATATGTTCTACTATGGGTATTTATCCAAAAAACCTGAAATCGGGGTCTTGACGAATATTAGCACTCCCATGCTCTTTGCAGCATTATTCACAATATCTAAGATGTGGAAACAATGTAAATGTCCATTGACGAATGGATTAAGAAAATGTGGTATGTACCTGTAATGGAATACTATCCAGTCTTTAAAAAGGAAATTATCAGCTATCTAAGTTAGTCAAATTCATAGAATCAAAGAGTGGGTTGGTGGTTACCAGGGGGAAATGAGGAGTTACTAATCAACAGACATAAAGTTTAAGTAGAGATGAACAAGCTCTAGGGAATTCCTTGGCAGTCCAGTGGTTAGTGATACCTACCAGGGTTCTTGGCCTTCCCTAATCAGTAGAAATTGACTAGAGGCCAGACAAGAAATTCAGCCAAGGCTTTACTGGGGCCCCTGCTGCAGCAGGGGGTGAGTGAGAACAGACAACAGGTTCCCTTGCTTGCTTACTCCCTGAGGAGGGGCGAGCTTGTTCCTTATATGGGGTGAGGGTAGGGGTGTGTCCATGGGTCAGGCCGGAGGGGTGACTTAGGTGTTTTGCCCACCCTTTAGGTGGCCTCATGTGTAGAGGGCATGCGCAGTACCCTGCTTTTGCTCTGGGCTCTTAAAAAGTGGCAGTGGGGTTTTTTGGTCCCTTTGTATCTTTTGTCCACAGTTTGCCCCAACTGTGCATGCATGCAGTTATTTTTAGTCCCTTATAGTATCTTTGTATTTTGTTGCTGGAGGAGAGGTTCGTCCAGGTGCAAGTTTTGCAGCATTGAAGCAAAGGGTCCCAGGTCCTAGGCCTGTCTCAGTTAGAACTCTGAGCTTTCACTGCCGTGGGCCCAGTTCTGTCCCTGGTCGGGGAACTAAGATCACACAAGCTGCACAGTGCGGCCAAAAAAAAAAAAAAAAATGATGAACAGACTCTAGAGGTCTTCTATAAATATCAGTATTATACCTATCAACAATAATGTATTAAATTATTGATATACATATTAATAATGTAATATGTATGTACACTTAAAAATTTGAGGGTAGATCTCATGTTAGTGCTTACCACAATAAAATAAAATTGAAGAAAAGAAACTGGAAGGAGATAATCAAGAGTAGAAATCAATATAATAGAAAACAAAATACAAAAGGGAGTATCAGCAAAGACAAAAGTTGGTTCTTAGTCTTTTCAGATAAAATTGATAACCTCTGCAAGACTGTTGAAAAAAGGAGGGTGTAAATCATGAACAAAAATGGGACATCATTCCAGATCCTATACCTACAGACATTAAAAATATGAGGAAATATGAATAACTTCTTGAACCAATTTTGACTACAATAATTTTTCAAATAAACTTAATTTTTCTTTTTCCCAAATAGGCACAGCAGCAGAAACTCTTCAGTGTTATTCTGCAGAAGCAAAATAATGTAAAATTTGGGAAGACTATATATATAAATGATAGAATTCTAGAAGAAAGGAATGAAATTGTATTGAAACCTGTATTTGAGGAAGAGGATGAGAATGAAGAGGAGGTGATGGGAAATTTGTTTCTTTCTCTTTCTTTCTTTGTATCTTTTTTTGTTTCTATCTTTGTTTCTTCCTTCCTTCCTTTCTTTTCTTCCTTTTTTCCTTTCTTTCCTTCCTCCCTCCCTCATCTATTATTGGATGTCTTTTTTCTCTTGAGTTGTAATGTTGTCTGTGTGACACTCAGTCTTGCCATGTGGAAACTGAATTTACGTAGATCAGTTTGTAATGAGCTATTAGGGCAAAGGAGTCGTCTGAAATGTTAGACTGAATAACTGACAGATAAACAAGGTATATTGTAGATTATATTTGTAAGCTGCAGATAGTTGAACCTAGGTTTTCTGCCATAATTAGCAGTAAAAGTGTAAATTTAATGCTATTTTTGTAGTGATCACTGATAATTTAATTACCTGTGGCAGACATTTAATTGCATGATGGCTTAACCTTGCCATTTAGACTAATTCTGGATAGCCTACCTTTTTTTCCTTTGGCTGGTGCTGAGATACTACAAAATAATTTTAATATGATTAAAGTTAAGTTTTCAATTTCTTAAAAAAGTTTTAATAAGTCTAGAAACCTTGAAATTGTCCTAAATATTTGCTTTCTTTTATCCTCTTCATTCAAATTCATTCCTAGTGCTAGTGCTTCTTTTCTTCCCTCCACGAAGTCTTCTGTTGAGCCTACTTTTTATCTTTTCTGTTGAATTCCTTTTGAATTTAGTTAATACCATAAGGAGTCTAGTATTCCCATTGTTTATAAGTTTTGCCTTGTCAGTGAGCGTTTAAATTCTTTTTCTAAGGACACTGTTGGGGTGTAGTAAGATCTTTTAATTGATTGATTAAAAAGGAACCATATAAATATGTGTCCATGGCTTCTCTGTGTTTGGGGAAACCACTGAGTGTTCAGTATGTACATTTGCATTATATGCCTGAGGATGAGTGAGTCTGTATGTATTTGTGAGTGTGTATATATATGTGTGTGTACATATATGTATGTTAATATGTATATATGTATGTATATACATTTATGTTTGCATATATAGTAGATGTCTGATATACAGATAAATAGCCTTAAATAGTTTAATGTCTTTCTAATGTGGAATTAATGTGGCCTGATTAGTCCCTTGAAATGAAATAAATGTTTTTGAAATCTACTTTTTTGCTCTTTCTTAATCAATATTCAGAGAATCTCTGTAAGTCTTTTCTCCCTTGAGATTCAGAATGGTAAAAATGGACCATCTAGTCTTCGTGTCTCAATTTTCCGTAGTCTGTTTTGTATATCTTTAATTGCTGGGAACATTGCCGTCAGGCCCAACACCCAAATCCATACTCTAAGAGAAATTTGGTTGTTTCCCTGTTCTTTCCGATCTATTTAATTATTACTACATTTTGTTTCTATCATTTTCCCAAATAAGTAACTCTATAATAAAAATAATTCAAGTTCACTCAGAGGATTCATGAGAATAGAAATGTGTTCCTTTAAAAAGAGTTTATTTCTCAAGTTTGGGGAACTTTATATTACTGTTTCTTTAATTGTAAGATGTACTTTAAAAAATATTATTAACATCTCAGAATCAGGAAACATTTTAAAATTGATGATACTACAGTTTCAAGTGGTAGTGTTTTTTTTTCTTCGTTAGTGTTCCATAAAATAATAATGATGATTTCTTCAATTTGATGAAATAATTATAAGTCATGCATAAGAGAAGGAACGTCATCTATAGGTAAATCATACATTTGTGCACCATCTTTACCAGAAGCAATAATGATGTATCTAGTTATCCATAGCAATTTTCTGGCAATCTATCAAACATGATAAAGATATACAGTCTCTCCCCCTTATTACCTTATAATCTAAAATAGTCAACAATGATGATAAATATATGCAGAATGAATTACTAAACAAATGCCAAAACAAAATAGGCATTGTGTTTATAGTGTGTGCTTTTTATAGTTGATAAATGTTATAATACGAAGTCCATGAATCTCCTTGTCTAACTTTATATTATTCAACAGTAGACTAGTAGTTTGACCTATAATTTTTAAAAAATGGTTTTATTTTTCAGATCTTAACTGTTCAGGATCTTGTTGATTTTTCCCCTGTTTACCGATGTTTGCACATTTATTCTGTTCTGGTAAGTATCTTTTGTATATGTGCATGGGTATATATATATATATATATATATATGTCTGTGTGTGTATACATATGTGTGTATGCACATTTGTGTGTGTATATTTGTATTATTAAAAAGACAGGTATGCATTTTAGGCCTGCTTTTCTAAAGGCTGACCACAAGCTCATTGAGCTCTAAACCTTCATGCAATATTTATTTGTGAAATATCCACTGTGTGTAAGGCATTTACTTTTTTCTTTAACTTAATCATGGTACACTTTCAAGTATGCTTTTCATGTATGTTAAAAGAACCTTACATTTCTCCCTTCTTGCCTTTGTACTGTTGTATCACAGTTACTTTTAAGTATGTTACTTCTACATTTGTTTACCCCACACTACATTGTTTTTAGTTTTGGTTAAACAATTATCTTTTTAAAAAACATAATTGCACTATTCTGATATAATTCATATACCCAAAATTTTACCCTTTTAAAGTATACAGTTCAGTGGTTTTAGTATAATTCACAAGGATGTGCAACCATTACAACTAATTCCAGCACATTTTATTACTACAAAAAGAAACCTCTTACCTGTTAGCAGTCACTCCTTATTCTCCCCTCCCCCCAGTCCCTGACAACCATTAATTTACTTTCTGTCTCTATGGATTTGCCTATTCTGGGTATTTCATATAAATGGAATCATACTATATGTGGCCTTTTGTGTCCAACTTCTTTCATATAGGTAGAAGTTTAAGTTATTGATTGAGATCTATCTTCTTTTTTATTGATTTTATTTTTGGCAGTGTTGGATCTTTGTTGCTGCTCACGGGCTTTCTCTAGTTGTGACAAGTGGGGGCTACTCTTTGTTGTGGTGTGTGGGCTTCTCATTGCGGTGGCTTCTCTTGTTGTGGAGCACGGGCTCTAGGTGTGTGGGCTTTGGTATTTGTGGCACGCAGGCTCAGTAGTTGCAGCACACGGGCTTAGTTGCTCTGTGGCATGTGGGATCTTCCTGGATCAGGGATTTAACCCATGTCCCCTGCATTAGCAGGTGGAGTCTTTTTTTTTTTTAATTTTATTTATTTATTTATTTTTGGCTGCCTTGGGTCTTCATTGCTGCACGCGGGCTTTCTCTAGTTGCGGGGAGCGAGGGCTACTCTTCGTTGCGGTGTGCAGGCTTCTTATTGCAGTGGCTTCTCTTGTTGCAGAGCACGGGCTCTAGGTGCACGGGCTCAGTAGTTGTGGCTCACGGGCTCTAGAGTGCAGGCTCAGTTGTGGCACATGGGCTTAGTTGCTCTGCGTCATGTGGGATCTTCCCGGATCAGGGCTCGAACCCGTGTCCCCTGCATTGGCAGGCAGATTCTTAATCACTGAGCCACCAGGGAAGTCCTGGCAGATATATTCTTAACCACTATGCCACCAGGCAAGTCCCTTTCTTCTTTTTTTTTTTTTGCGGTACGCGGGCCTCTCACTGTTGTGGCCTCTGCTCCGGACGCGCAGGCTCAGCGGCCATAGCTCACGGGCCCAGCCGCTCCATGGCATGTGGGGTCTTCCCGGACCGGGGCACGAACCTGTGTCCCCTGCATTGGCAGGTGGACTCCCAACCACTGGGCCACCAGGGAAGCCCCCTTTCTTCTTTTTTAATACAGACATTTAAAGCTATAAATTTCCTTCTAACCACTGCTTTAGCTGCATTCCATGAGTTTTGGTGTGTTGTGTTTTTGTTTCCATTTATCTCAAAGTATTTTCTAATTTCCTGTGATTTCTTCTTTAACCCATTAGTTATTTAGAAATGTGTTTAATCTCCATGTTTGTGAATTTCTGTTCACAAACAAAAGTTCTTCTGTCATTGATTCCTAATTTAATCCCACTGTAGTCACAGATCATACTTTGTATGATTCCAGTCCTTTTAAGTTTATTGAGGCTTGTTTTATGGCATAACATGCTTTATCCTGGAGAATGTTTCATGTATACTTGAGAATAATGTGTATCTGGCTGTTGTTGGGTGGTGTTTTCTATAGCCATCAGTTAGGTTTAGTTAATTATAGTGTTCAAATCTTCTTTATCCTTGTTGATCTTTTGCTTGTTTTGTCTGTTATTAAAAATGGGATTATTGAAGCCTCCAGCTATAACTGTTGAATTGTCTGTTCTTCCTTAGTTCTGCCACTTTTTGCTTCATATATTTTTGAGGCTTTGTTGTTATGTGTGTAAATGTTTATAATTGTTATGTCTCTGTAGTAAGACCTTTTTCCACTATAAAATGTGTTTCTTTGTAATATTTTTTGTCTTAAATTCTATTTTGGCTGATATTAGTATAGGCACTCAGGCTCTTTTGGTTACTCTTGGCATGGTATATTTTTTTATTATGTTATTTTTGACCTTTTTGTGTCTTTGAATCTAAAGTGTGTCTCTTGTAGGATAGCATATAGATGGATCTGTTTTCTTTTCAGTTCAGTCTGCTGATCTCTTCCTTTTGATTGGATTGTTTAGTTCATTTATATTTAATGTAATTGCTGATAAGGTAGGATTTACATCTACTGGTTGTTTTAATATGTCTGATGTCTTTTTTTGTTCCTCTCTTCCTCCATTATTGCCTTCTTTTGCATCAAATAGATATTTTCTCATGTACCATTTTAATTCCCTTGTCATTTATTTATATGCACACACACACACACATACACACACACACACACATTTATATATTTAGTATTTTCTTAGTGTTTGCCCTGGGAATTACAAGTAACATCTTTATCTTAAAACAGTATAATTAGTTCTCATTAATCCCTCTCCTTTTTGTTATTTTTCTCATACTAATTATATATTTACACATTAGCCATTGACACAGTTTTATAATTCTTTATGCAGTTGTTTTTTTAAATTAGAAAAAAAAAGAGTTACAAACAAAAATACACATATACTGTCTTTATATTTTCCTCTGTATTTACTTTTACTGGTACTTTTTATTTCTTCATGTGAATTAGAGTTACTGTCTAGTGTCCTTGCGTTTCTGCCTGAAGTACTCCTGTTAGTGTTTCTTTTAGGGAAGGTTCTGGTAGTGTCAAATTCTCTCAATTTTGTTTATCTGGGAGTGTCTTAATTTCTCTTTTGCTTTTTTTTTTTTTTTGGCCACACTGTGCAGCTTGTGGGATCTTAGTTCCCCAACCAGGGATTGAACCTGGGCCCTCGGCAGTGAAAGCACAGAGTCCTAACCACTAGACCACCAGGGAATTCCCTCTCCTTTGCTTTTTAAGAGTAGTTTTGTTGGATATAGAATTCTTGGTTTTTCTTTCAGCGCTTTGAATATGTCATCCCACTGCCTTCTTAAGCCATTTACTTTTAAGGAGTTTTGAGGTTTGGATTATTTATGTAATTGAAAAAAGAATGGTAATTATGTTAATTAGAGCAAATGGAACTATCTTTATTTGTTAACTTTTTTCTTTTAGTCCTCTATTAAAAGACAGGACTAGTTCTGCACTTCCTAGCTGAGATGAAAGTGATCTAACAGCACAATATCAATGTAAACTTGCTGTTTTACAGATAAGAGACGTTTCAAGTGTGTTGAACTTTATTGAATAGACCTTTAAAAAGAATTTCTCTTTTTAAAGCTATAATAAATCATAGTGTAGTATCAAAACAATAATACTTTTAGTCTAGTCTCTGATAAAATATTTCTTTCAGTGTGTGTGAGTATAAACTACCTTAACTTCATAGATTCTTTTCAATGTGAGGTGGTAGTATATACATTTAACTGCATTCATACCTGAGGCAAACAGAGGGTAGGTTCCATCACGATTACACTGCTATTTGTAGTAACATTGAAAACTAGGCTTCCTTTTGTCTAATCACATGAAGTTGTTTTTTGTTTTGTTTTGTTTTGTTTTTATAAATTTATTTTATTTATTTATTTTTTGGCTGCGTTGGGTCTTCGCTGCTGTGTGCGGGCTTTCTCTAGTTGTGGCAAGCAGGGGCTACTCTTTGTTGCAGTGCACGGGCTTCTCATTGTGGTGGCTTCTCTTGTTGCGGAGCACGGGCTCTAGGCACACGGGCTTCAGTAGTTGTGGCGCATGGGCTTAGTTGCTCCGCAGTATGTGGGATCTTCCCGGACAAGGGCTCGAACCTGTGTCCCCTGCATTGGCAGGTGAATTCTTAACCACTGCGCCACCAGGGAAGCCCCACGTGAAATTTTATTCTTTCACAACTCCTTTCAAATTGGATGTTCTCCTATAAGTTTTTGAGTTTGATGTAGAGGAATGATTTTTTGCTTTGATAGTGCACAATTTTTCTGTCTTTTATGGCAGCGTGCTACAGTGAGTTCCAGTAGGCACTTCTGTTACTTTGTATTATTCCTGTTCTGTATGTGTATGATCTGCAAGAGACCATGAGTGTTGTTTGTTGTTCTTTCCCCAGTGCCTTCCATTTTACCTGATATTTCATAAAGATTTGCTGCATTTAGTAATTGACTCTTTAACACAACACTCAGTTTTTAATACAGACACATTATATACTTTATCTGGGAGTTTATGTCAACAGGCACTAAGTCCTCTGGGAAAGACTGTATCTTTATACCTGTGTAACAGGTGTGGCTGTTGGCAGGTCTCAGTTTCTTGCCGCATGGGCTGTCTGCAAGTCTGCCTGATAGTCTTCATGACGTGGCAACTGGCTTTCCCCAGAAGTGAGTGATCTGAGAGAGACCAAATGAAAACCATGATGCCTTTTATAACTTAATCTCAGAAGTGACATACTTTTACTTCTCCTGCATCCTCTTGGTCACATAGACCAACCTTGGTACAATGTGGGAGGAGACTACACAAGGGATCTTTGGGGGGTGTCTTGGAGGCTACCACACTTACTTTATAAAAGAAAGACATATCCTTCACTGATACCTGGTGGTACCATTGTGCATTGTCTTGATGTGTAAAAACTTCCAAGGTGCCAAATAAAGGAGAAGTCTTCTTTAATGATTAATCAAGGGACAGTATTCACAAAGGGTTCCTCCCTTCTCTTCCTGTGCAGATTAATAGTAAACCATGTTAGAAATAGTGTATTTTGTCCTGTGGTCAGATTTTCTTAGTTCTTGTACAACATGTTCAGAAGTTGAGGCTTGCCAACTAATTTTCTTAATTTCCCTCACTGACAGCGATATTTTCTTTCATCAGTCAAAAATGTATAAAGGCTAAGTGACAAGTTGGGCAACAGTCAAATTATTTGGACTTACCTTTAGTCTTCTTAATTGTCATGATACCAAACAAGGTTACTATCTATGAACCATAATGCCAAAACTTGTTCTTGGTATTCAATATGAAATACCATTCCGCATTTAAATCCAGTTGTTAAAAACTGAAAAATGACTCTTACGGGGTAAAGTTTTCTGTTTAGCAGTGTGTTTGTGTATGTGTGTTTTTCATTACTCTTCTGATTTTATTTTAGGGTGATGAGGAAACATTTGAAAATTATTACCGAAAACAAAGAAAGAAACAGGCAAGACTGGTATTGCAACCCCAATCAAATATGGTAAGTATGTGAAAATTTTGAATTGGTTATGTTGAAGTTTTTATCCTCTTTAATTTCTTCAAGGCATGCATTCAACTACAAATATTTATTGAATACCTACCATTTCCAATCATTGGTTTAGGTGTGAAGGTTACAGCAGTGAACAAAATGGCTATGGCTAAGTCCCTTCTCTCATGAACTTACATTCTATTAGGGAAGATAGACTGTAAGTGAATAAATAAGACAATGAATACATAAAAAGATAAATAAGTAAATATATAAAATGTCAGGGAGTGATAATTAGTTTCTGACGATGTGGTAGACTGTGTATCTTGATTAATTGTTCTACTGAAAAAACAACTAACGGTGCTGGATAAAACATTTTTTAAAATCTTAAGTTCTTTTTAAATGTACTGAGTATCAGGTAGGAAAGTATAGTCCTGACAAAGACGAAATAAGTAATCTGAAAGGGCTTTGTTTGTGGGATTTTTATTAGCCATTCTCAAGAATATATGTATTTTTTTGGTTATAAAATTGTGATGTATTCACTGTAAAAAAAATAAGGAAAAATTGAAATAAAATAATCCATAATGTTAAAAAAAAACCAAACTAAGTCAATATGGAACTGTTCTATATGTTGGTTACGGTGATAGGTATGTGACTAGATGTATTTGTGAAAACACATAGAAACAGCACATGAAAAAGAGTTTTGTTCATGTAACTTATACCTCAATACACCTAAATATAAGAAGAAAAAGCCAGGAAATCCTAAATGAGGAAAGAAATTCAGACAGGCATAATGAAGAACTGAATGTAGCTTTTATCCTAGGGGCATGGACTGAATGGGAAAGCATAAGTTTTGAGGACATAGGGGTATAGGGGGCTAAGCATAGAGTCACCCAAAGTGGGTGATAAGAGACTGTCTCCTTTGTAAGGCTGAGACTCCAAAGAATTATAGCCCATTATTAGTATGACCTAGAGATAAAACCATCTAGCAAAAGCTCTCTGGTCCTTTTGCCAAATACACTAAAGAAAATTGCCTATCCCAAATCCTGGTGCTGAGTGAACAAAGAGAAAAAATCTCTGAGAATTCATAACAAGCAGTTCGTCAAATGTGTTTGCAATCCAAATTCATTCTACTTGGATAATCAAAAAAATCTCAAGCTGAAAATTTAAAGTGGTTCCATTTTGATATTGTCTCCAGGTGCCTAGTAGAAGCAAATGCAGTTCTTCTCTGAACCTTCATACCAAATTAAAGGATATCCATAGTTGAGGTTTCAAGGAAAATTAGCAACTCATACTCAGAATTAACTATCAAACAAGTGAGAATCATTAGAAATATTGACAACAGAAATCAATTGTAAAAGACTTTCAATGTTTGAGTTATTAGGCATAGAATATAAAATAACACTATTATATTTAAAGAAATAAAAGGCAAGCTTGCTGATATCATTAGGCAACAAGAAACTCTAAAGGAATTACCAAAAAAATGTGGAAAAAAAATCAAGTAGAATACCTAGTAATTAAAGATATATTAGCCAGGGCTTCCCTGGTGGCGCAGTGGTTGAGAGTCCGCCTGCTGATGCAGGGGACACAGGTTCGTGCCCCGGTCCAGGAAGATCCCACATGCTGCGGAGCGGCTGGGCCTGTGAGCCATGGCCGCTGAGCCTGCGCGTCCGGAGCCTGTTCTCCTCAACGGGAGAGGCCACAGCAGTGAGAGGCCCACGTACCACAAAAAAATAAAAAATAAAAAAAAAGATATACTAGCCAACATGAAAAATTTTGTGAACAGGTTGATGAATTCTCTTAGTTGATCTGAAGAAATTGCTAGACTACATCATAGAGTGACAAAAGAATAAAAATACAGAAGAAAGATAGGGGAGATACAGAGAGGTCTAACATATTTAGTTGCAGTTTTAGAAAGAGAGGATAGAATAAGAGGGACAGAGGAATATTTGAGGTAATACCTGAGAACTTACTAAGACAGATGAGAAACAGAAACCTAAAGTCAAGTCCAAGGAATCCAAGTAGGTTAAATAAAAAGAAGTACACTTTTAGAGAACTTAAAATGAAAATGTAGAACACCAAAGATAAAGAGAAAATAGAAGACCTGAAAAACATTATGAGCTAAGTGAACTAATTGACATTTATTGAATAATTCACCCAAAACAGCAGAATACACGTGCTTTTCCAAGTGTACCTGGAAGTTTCACCAAGATAGATCATGTTCTGGGTAATAAAATAAATCTCAATAAATATTAAAAAACTTGAAATTGCACAAAGTGTGTCTTTTTACTACAAGAGAATGAAATTATCCATATGCAAAAAAATGAATGTTGATGCTTACCTCATTCAACATTTCAAGAAATGGATCATGGACCCAAATATAAGAGCTAAAATTGTAAAACTTTTAGAAAAAACAAAGGTTAAAATTTTTGTGACTTTGGGTTAGGCAGTATTTTCTTAGGTGAGATACATAAAGCATGAACCATAAAAGAAAGAAATTGATAGATTGAACATCAAAATGGAAAACTTCTACCCTTCAAAAGGCAGTATCAAGAAAATGAAAAGACAAGACATAGATGGAGAGAACATTTGCAAAACTCATGTCTAATGAAAGGCTTGTATCCAGAATATATAAAGAACTTGTATAACTAACTAAAGACAGACTAAAAAGATTCAAATAGACATTTTACCAAAGATACACAGATGGCAAGTAAGCACGTGAAAAGATGTTAAATATCATTTTTCATCAGGGAAATGCAAATTAAAACCACAATGAGACACCTCTACATACCTACTAGAATGGCTAAAATTAAAAAGATCGATAATAGCAAGTGCTGGTGAGGATTTGGAGCAGGTAGAACTCTCATAAACTTCTGATAGGTATAAATATTGTACTGCCACTTTGGAAAATAGTTTGACAGTTTGTTATAATGTTAAGCATACACTTGCCATATGACCCAGCACTTCTACCCCTAGGTTTTTACCTGTGAGAGATGAAAATTTATCCACATAGTGGCTCATATGTGAATGTTTATAGTAGCTTTATTCATAAATGCCAGAAACTGGAAACATCTCAAATGTCTGTGAGCTAGTGAATAGATAAACAGATTGTTGTATCTCGGGCTTCCCTGGTGGCACAGTGGTTGAGAGTCCGCCTGCCGATGCAGGGGACACGGGTTCGTGCCCCGGTCCGGGAAGATCCCACATGCCGTGGAGCAGCTAGGCCCGTGAGCCATGGCCACTGAGCCTGCACGTCCGGAGCCTGTGCTCCGCAACGGGAGAGGCCACAACAGTGAGAGGCCCGCGTACCCCAAAAAAAAAAAAAAGTTGTACCTTGACATAATGGAATACTACTCAGCAGTAGAAAAGGAACTGATACATGCAGTGACATGGATAAATCTTAGAAACACTATTCTAGGTGAAAAAATTCAGATACAGCAAAGTTATGTATAGTACGATTTGTGTTACATGACATTTTTGAAAAGGCAAAACTATGGGATAGAATGGGATCTGTGACAACGGGCCAGGGTTGGGCAGAGTGATTCACTATAGAGGGGCATAAAGGGAACTTTTTATGAGACGGAAATATTCTATATCTTGATTTTGGTTGTGGTGACACAAATGTCTACGTTCATCAAAACTCATCGGACTCTGTATGTAAAAAGCGTTTTAATTTTGCTTTATGTAAATTATGCCTCAGTAAATTTGACTTTAAAAACAAAGATAAAGAGAAGATCTCAGAAATACCCAGAGAGAAGAGATTATTTTCAAATAAACAAGACAGTGGAATATTTTCAGTGCTGAAGGAAAATAGCTGTCTACCTGGGATTCTATATTCAGCGGAACAAGGGCAAAGATAGACATTTTCAGGCAAAGAAGAGGAGAGTTTGTTACCAAGACACCCTTAAAAAGAAAGGATATACTGCAGTCAAAAGGAAAGTGATGCCAACTGGAAGATAGGAGATGCTAGAATGAATGAATAGCAAGGAAAGTATAAATATGTGGACAAATCTGTGTTGACTGTAGAAAATAATATTAATAAAATATTATGGACGTTAAAACAAGATAGAGTTGAAATGCACAGAAACAATAACATAAACATTAGAGTGAGATGGAAGTTAATGAAGTGAAACTGTTCTGCAGTTTTGGAATTGTCCAGAAAAGAGTAAAATTATTGATTAATTTTAGAGTTTGATTACTTAAGTATGCATAATGTAATTTCTGTAACCACTAAAAGAATAGAAACAATATATACTTAAATATAATTTTTATTTTTTCTCTACATCTGTGTCTAATTTCTACCCTGCAAACCAGTTCATCTGTACCATTTTTCTAGGTTCCACGTATATGTGTTAATATACAATATTTGTTTTTCTGCCTTACTTCACTCTGTATGACAGTCTTTAGATCCGTCCACGTCTCTACAAATGACCCAATTTCGTTCCTTTTTATGTCTGAGTAATATTCCATTGTATATATGTACCACATCTTCTTTACCCATTTGTCTGTCGATGGGCATTTAGGTTGCTTCCATGAACTGGCTACTGTAAGTAGTGCAGCAATGAACATTGGGGTGCATGTGTCTTTTTCAATTACAGTTTTCTCTGGGTATATGCCCAGTAGTGGGATTGCTGGGTCATATGATAATTCCATTTTTAGTTTTTTAAGGAACCTCCATACTGTTCTCCATAGTGGCTGTATCAATTTACCTTCCCACCAGCAGTGCAAGAGGGTTCCCTTTCCTCCACACCCTGTCCAGCATTTGTTGTTTGTAGAATTTCTGATGATGCCCATTCTAACTGGTGTGAGGTGATACCTAATTGTACTTTTGATTTGCATTTCTCTAATAATTAGTGATGTTGAGCAGCTTTTCATGTGCTTCTTGGCCATCTGTATGTCTTCTTTGGAGAAATGTCTATTTAGGTCTTCTGCCCATATTTGGATTGGGTTGTTTGTTTTTTTAATATTGAGCTGCATGAGCTGCTTATATATTTTGGAGATTAATCCTCTGTCCGTTGATTCGTTTGCAAATATTCTCTCCCATTCTGAAGGTTGTATTTTCGTTTTGTTTATGGTTTCCTTTGCTGTGCAAAAGCTTTTACGTTTCATTAGGTCCCATTTGTTTATTTTTGTTTTTATTTCCATTACTCTAGGAGGTGGATCAAAAGAGATCTTGCTGTGATTTATGTCAAAGAGTGTTCTTCCTATGTTTTCCTCTAAGAGTTTTACAGTGTCTGGACTTACATTTAGGTCTCTAATCCATTTTGAGTTTATTTTTCTGTATGGTGTTAGGAATGTTCCAATTTCATTCTTTTACATGTAGCTGTCAGGTTTTCCCAGCACCACTTATTGAAGAGACTGTCTTTTCTCCATTGTATATATCCTTGCCTCCTTTGTCATAGATTAGTTGACCATAGGTGCGTGGGTTTATCTCTGGGCTTTCTATCTTGTTCCATTGATCTATATTTCTGTTTTTGTGCCACTACCATATTATCTTGATTACTGTAGCTTTGTAGTATAGTCTGAAGTAAGGGAGTCTGATTCCTCCAGCTCCGTTTTTTTCCCTCAACACTGCTTTGGCTATTTGGGGTCTTTTGTGTCTCCATACAAATTTTAAGATTTTTTAGTTCTAGTTCTATAAAAACTGCCATTGGTAATTTGATAGGGATTGCATTGAATTTGTAGGTTGCTTTGGGTAGTATAGTCATTTTCACAATATTGATTCTTCCAATCCAAGAACATGGTGTATCTCTTCATCTGTTGGTATCATCTTTAATTTCTTTCATCAGTGTCTTATAGTTTTCTGCATACAGGTCTTTTGTCTCCCTAGGTAGGTTTATTCCCAGGTATTTTATTCTTTTTGTTGCAGTGGTAAATGGGAGAGTTTCCTTAATTTCTCTTTTGGATTTTTCTTCATTAGTGTATAGGAATGCCAGAGATTTCTGTGCATTAATTTTGTATCCTGCAACTTTACTAAATTCATTGATTAGCTCTAGTAGTTTTCTGGTGGCATCTTTAGGATTCTCTATGTATAGTATCATGTCATCTGCAAACAGTGACAGTTTTACTTCTTCTTTTCCAATTTGTATTCCTCTTATTTCTTTTTCTTCTCTGATTGCCGTGGCTAGGACTTCCAAAACTATGTTGAATAATAGTGGTGAGAGTGGACATCCTTGTCTTGTTCCTGATCTTAGAGGAAATGCTTTCAGTTTTTCACCATTGAGAATGATGTTTGCTGTGGGTTTGTTGTATATGGCCTTTATTATGTTGAGGTAGGTTCCCTCTATGACCACTTTCTGGAGAGTTTTTATCATAAATAGGTGTTGAATTTTGTCAAAAGCTTTTTCTGCATCTATTGAGATGATAATATGGTTTTTATTCTTCAGTTTGTTAATATGGTGTATCACATTGATTGATTTGCATATATTGAAGAATCCTTGCATCCCTGGGATAAATCCCACTTGGTCATGGTATATGATCCTTTTAAGGTGTTGTTGGATTCTGTTTGCTAGTATTTTGTTGAGGATTTTTGCATCTGTATTCATCAGTGATATTGGTCTGTAATTTTCTTTTTTTGTAGTATCTTTGTCTAGTTTTGGTATCAGGGTGATGGTGGCCTCATGGAATGAATTTGGGAGTGTTCCTTCATCTGCAATTTTTGGAAGAGTTTGAGAAGGATGGGTGTTAGCTATTCTCTAAATGTTTGATAGAATTCACCTGTGAAGCCATCTGGTCCTGGACTTCTGTTTGTTAGAAGATTTTTTTTTTTTTTTTTTTTGCGGTATGCGGGCCTCTCACTGTTGTGGCCTCTCCTGTTGCAGAGCACAGGCTCCGGACGCGCAGGCTCAGCGGCATGGCTCACGGGCCCAGCCACTCCACGGCATGTGGGATCCCCCTGGACTGGGGCACGAACCCGTGTCCCGTGCATCGGCAGGTGAACTCTCAACCCCTGCGCCACCAGGGAAGCCCAGTTGGAAGATTTTTAATCACAGTTTCAATTTCATTACTTGTGTTGGTCTGTTTATATTTTCTATTTCTTCCTGGTTCAGTCTTGGAAAGTTATACCTTTCTAAGAATTTGTCCATTTCTTCCAGGTTGTCCATTTTATTGGCATAGAGTTGCTTGTAGTAGTCTCTTAGGATGCTTTGTATTTCTGTGGTGTCTGTTGTAACTTCTTCTTTTTCATTTCTAATTTTATTGATTTGAGTCCTCTCCCTCTTTTTCTTGATGAGTCTGGCTGATGGGTTATCAGTTTGGTTTATCTTCTCAAAGAACCAGCTTTTAGTTTTATTGATCTTTACTATTGTTTTCTTTGTTTCTATTGCATTTATTTCTGCTCTGATCTTTATGATTTCTTTCCTTCTGCTAACTTTGGGTTTTGTTTGTTCTTCTTTCTCTAGTTCCTTTAGGTGTAAGGTTAGATTGTTTATTTGAGCTTTTTCTTGTTTCTTGAGGTAGGCTTGTATAGCTATCAACTTCCCTCTTAGAACTGCTTTTGCTGCATCCCATAGGTTTTGGATCATCGTCTTTTCATTGTCATTTGTCTTTAGGTATTTTTTGATTTCCTCTTTGATTTCTTCAGTGATCTCTTGGTTATTTAGTAACGTATTGTTTAGCCTCCATGTGTTCGTGTTTTTTACGTTTTTTTTTCCCTGTAATTGATTTCTAATCTCATAGCGTTGTGGTCAGAAAAGATGCTTAGTATGATTTCAGTTTTCTTAAATTTACTGAGGCTTGATTTGTGACCCAAGATGTGATCTATCCTGGAGAATATTCTGTGTGTACTTGAGAAGAAAGTATAATCTGCTGTTTTTGGATGGAATGTCCTATAAATATCAATTAAATCAATCTGGTCTATTGTGTCATTTAAAGCTTCTGTTTCCTTATTTATTTTCATTTTGGATGAGCTGTCCATTGGTGTAAGTGAGGTGTTAAAGTCCCCCACTATTATTGTGTTACTGTCAATTTCCTGTTTTATAGCTGTTAGCAGGTGCCTTATGTATTGAGGTGCTCCTGTGTTGGGTGCATATATATTTATAATTGTTATCTCTTCTTCTTGGACTGATCCCTTGATCATTATGTAGTGTCCTTCCTTGTCTCTTGTAACATTCTTTATTTTAAAGTCTATTTTATCTGATATGAGTATTGCTACTCCAGCTTTCTTTTGATTTCCATTTGCATGGAATATCTTTTTCCATTCCCTCACTTTCAGTCTGTATGTGTCCCTAGGTCTGAAGTGGGTCTCTTGTAGACAGCCTATATATGGGTCTTGTTTTTGTATCCATTCAGCAAGCCTGTGTCTTTTGGTTGGAGCATTTAATCCATTCATGTTTAGGGTAATTATTGATATGTATGTTCCTAGTACCATTTTCTTAATTGTTTTGGGTTTGTTTTTGTAGGTCCTTTTCTTCTCTTGTGTTTCCCACTTAGAGAAGTTCCTTTAGCATTTGTTATAGAGCTGGTTTGGTGGTGCTGAATTCTCTTAGCTTTTGGTTGTCTGTAAAGCTTTTGATTTCTCCATCAAATCTGAATGAGATCCTTGCCAGGTAGAGGTAATCTTGTTGTAGGTTCTTCCCTTTCATCACTTTAAGTATATCATGCCACTCCCTTCTGGCTTGTAGAGTTTCTGCTGAGAAATCAACTGTTAACTGTATGGGAGTTCCCTTGTATGTTATTTGTTGTTTTTCTCTTGATGCTTTCAATAATTGTTCTTTGTCTTTAATTTTTGCCAGTTTGATTACTATGTGTCTCAGCGTGTTTCTCCTTGGGTTTATTCTGTATAGGACTGTCTGCGCTTCCTGGACCTGGGTGGCTATTTCCTTTCCCATGTTAGGGAAGTTTTCGACTATAATCTCTTCAAATATTTTCTCGGGTTCTTTCTTTTTCTCTTCTTCTTCTGGGACCCCTATAATGTGAATGTTGTTGTGTTTAATGTTGTCCCAGAGGTCTCTTAGGCTGTCTTCATTTCTTTTCATTCATTTTTCTTTATTCTGTTCCACAGCAGCAAATTCCACCATTCTGTCTTCCAGGTCACTTATCCGTTCTTCTGCCTCAGTTATTCTGCTATTGATTCCTTCTAGTGTATTTTTCATTTCAGTTATTGTATTGTTCATCTCTGTTTGTTTGTTCTTTAATTCTTCTGGGTCTTTGTTAAACATTTTTTGCATCTTCTCGATCTTTGTCTCCATTCTTTTTCCGAGGTCCTGGATCATCTTAACTATCATTATTCTGAATTCTTTTTCTGGAAGGTTGCCTATCTCCACTTCATTTAGTTGTTTTTCTGGGGTTTTATCTTGTTCCTTCATCTGGTACATAGCCCTCTGCCTTTTCATCTTGTCTGTCTTTCTGCGAATGTGGTTTTTGTTCCACAGGCTGCAGGATTGTAGTTCTTCTTGCTTCTGCTGTCTCCTTGCTTCTGTCCTTCTTCTTGCTTCTGTTCTTCTTGCTTCTCTACTTAAATATAATTTTAAAAAGCTAGAATGATAAAAAAAATTATGTCTTAGAGTTGATAAAAATGGTGATTTAAATCTATAAGTACTTGATAACATTGACTCAAAATATTTAAAGCAAAATTGCCACAGCTTAACGGATAAACAAAAACATCCATAAGCATAGTGGATACTTCAGTATCTTATCAGCCAGTAGACAGAATATTAGTAAGAATATAGAACATGCTTAATAGGCTTATCTAATAAACTGTATAGAATTCTGTTTGGGAATTCCTTGAGGGTCCAGTGGTTAAGACTCAGTGCTTTCACTGCCATGGGCCCAGGTTCAGTCCCTGGTCGGGGAACTGAGATCCCAAAAGCCACACAGTGCAGCCAAAAAAAAAGGAATTCTGTTTCAACACCTGTAGAAACATTTTTTTAAGTACACATGGAACATAAAATGTGATATACTGTGTTATAAAGCAGGTATCAAGAAATATCAAACATTTGTGTCATGGAGACTGTATTCTCTGATCATAGTATTTTTAAGCCAAATAGTAATAACAGTCCCCTCTCTGAAAAAATCCAGATGTTTGAAATTTTTGATCACTTTTATGAAATATATAAAATATAATATTTGAACTTAATTGTTATATTTCATGTAATAAACTTTTATGAAATTCAAATGATCAAATATTTTCCTGTATACCTTTTGTTAAAATTATAAACAGTAGGAAATCGTAGACCATTTTAAAGGAATTTGACTTTTATTATGAATCACATGAAAAGTCATTGGAGGGTTTTTAGCAAATGATATAATTATTTGATTACTGTTTGAAAACTATCATTCTGGCAGCTGTCTGGAGAACAGACTGTAGGGATCAAGCCTGAAAGCTTGGAAGACTAGGTAGGAGAATGATGTAATTGTCCAAGTGAGAGATGATGGTAGCTTGAACTAGCCTGCTGAGAAGGAGGTTCTGAAATCATACTGACTTTTTAATTTGTTTATTGTTCATTTCCTTTTGAATGCAAGTTCCATGAGGGGTAAGGACTTTTTGTTATTTACCAGTGTATCCTTGGTGCCTTATAAATGTATGCAGCATATAGTAGACTCTCAATAAATATTTGTTAATAAATGTTGCACTGATTTGGAACTTACTTTTATGTTACTGATATTTATTGTTTTAAATTGATTTTTATTTTTCATTTAAAGCATGAAACAGTTGATGGCTATAGAAGATATTTCACTCAAATTGTAGGGTATGTATCTAATATGGCAATAAGTATTATTTTGATATTGTGTTATGTGTCAGAACTAATGATCTCCTATTTAGGTTTTAATTTTTTTTAACTCATGTTATTTTGGTAATTACTGTTCTTAGGTTCTTTGTGGTGGAAGATCACATTTTACATGTGACCCAAGGATTAGTAACCAGGGCATACACTGATGAACTTTGGAACATGGCCCTCTCAAAGATAATTGCTGTCCTTAGAGCTCATTCAGTAAGTCAGACAATTTATGTTACTAAATTTTTAATTCAGTTACTTCTAGAACTTCTGAAATGCATAATGTCAGAAGGAAACTATACCTCCATCAGTTCTGCATTTTTTTTTTTGGTAATTGCTCAGATTTGGAAGTAGTAATGACAGGCCTTTGTTTGTCTGGTAATATTGCAACTGAGTGGGGCTTCTGAAGACACTTTTAGTCCAGCATTATAGAAGATGAAGAATTAAGCTGGTCTCATTAGTCTCAACTGACCTCTTCATTAGATCACTGAAAAGCACCATGAAGAAAGGGTTTTTAATTATCAGTCCAGATTCTTTGTTTTCAAAGTAAACTCCACCATTAAAACTCAGTAGAACTTGTTCTTCGATGTTTATAATTTGTTTGCAGTAATACAGTTATAAATTTCTTAAAAATATGCAGTTCTCAGAATTTGAACTCATTTAGAATAATGACCCTTTAAGTAATGAGAATTAGTTTTATGAATGAAGGTAAAATGATAAAATATTTTTATAACATGACTTTTGTGGAAATAAAAATATGTGTTATAAAGACTATTGAAATTAATAATTTTTTAGTGTGGACTTTTTCTTAAGACAATTTTGGGAGTTTACCTTCAGTGAAATTTCCCCAAACTTAAAGTTTTATAATCTATTATTTAAAATTTTATTATTGAGAATAGAGATTGAAAGTATTTTGCAGGAAGATTATTAGTTTAAGTGATATTTAGATTATAAATACATTATATTTTTATTTATCAGGGACATAGATTCTGGATACAGTATTTGTCCAATGAACTACAACTTTTTCTAACATATTATAATAAAGAACAACACATTTTATCATGGTTTATATTCAGGCCATCTATGAATATGTAATATGATAGTGTGCTTCCTATTAATTCCATGGCATCACGTATGAGATCATAATATATTAAATGCAACATATCACATTTAAAATCTTATGACATGCTATTAAGGGAACAAGAATGAATTTCACTATCCCTTTGAAATTAATTATTTTTCTTTGGTGCATTACTAAGAAAATACTTAAATTGTCATTTCTTATACTGGAGAAATATATTGATTGTATCTCTTTTATAATAGAATAAATAATTGAAAAGTAGAAATATATGGTCTATATATAAACCATTTTTTCAATTTGAAATAACTAGTTCCTTAAAATCTAAAGACTTTTAGAAATATAAGCATCATTGCTTTGACCAAAGTTTAGTGTGTACAAATTTCAGAAAAATTTCTTTTCATATAATACAGATACTTTAGTTATGTCATGTTATGATCTTTCCCTATGAAATTTTTCATGAATAGAGGAAGCCAGCTGTGGATCTAATAACTAAGACTTCAAATTTATTGTAAATCAGGCAAATTAAGGGAGAAATTTTTAAGTTTTATTTCTTAGTTTTTAACCAAATGACTCTGGTGTGTGTTTGTTTGTTTGTGTTTCCACCCCCACTTACCCTTCATTCTCGCAGTCTTATTGCACTGATCCTGATCTTGTTCTGGAACTGAAGAATCTCATTGTAATATTTGCAGATACTTTGCAGGTGGGTGATAATCTAATATTCAGTTAATGGCTATTTGAGCACTTAAAGCTATTCAAAACATAGACCACACTCATTTATTTTATTGTGGCTTAATGGTAGTAAATTAGTAGTAATAAAATGTTTACTTACGTATTGATATTCTCCTATTACTCAGGACTTTTAATACCACCTCCTTCCTGATTATGAAGCTTGGACAGAGCTCAGGGAATATTACCATCTTTTAAAATATTGGTCATTCTGTTAGAGTAGATACAATATTTTTGCAGTTAAAAAAAAATACACGGTGTAGTGGAAAGAACCCTGAACTAGAAATTAGAAGATTAAAGTTCTGCCTGAGGATAATGAACATGAGCTGTGGAATCACAAAGACCCGGAGTTTATATTCAACCTTTGCTATTGACTAATTGTATGTCTACAACTTTTCTAAACTTTAGATCCTCATTTGTGAAAATGAGTTTGTTAATTACTAGTTTTCAGAATTGTTTTGAGTTTTAAATGTGATACTGTATATGAAAACACATACTAGTTTGAGAGCTGTGTGTACTTATTTTCTTCCTAATTTCAGGTGTACTGTGACTGTGAGCAAATCACTTTACTTCTTTGCATTTTGTTTTTCTTTTTAAAATAAGGTTAAAACTGAATTATCTTAAAACTCAATGTCTTTGTGGTTTTCAGTATCAAAGTTTTAAACTTGTCCTTCCTCCTTGATCACAGATAATAAAGAATTGATTGCATTTGTTTTTCATGCTTATATTTATGGGATTTTTATGGTTGGAATAACTATTTTGTGAACTATAGACCAGCATTTTCCGAAGTGTGATAATAGATGTTACTTAAAAAGTTCTGTGGTCAAAAATGTTTAGAAAATGCTGAGTGAAGTAAAACAGATTTTTCCACTAAAAGCCTATCTCAGAGCAAATTTACACCATACGTTTCCAAAAGGAAGGTGATTATGCAGCATTTTCCCAACATATTTGACACGTAAATCTTTTTTCCCCTTAGAGAATCTTTTAGATCTAGAGCTTCATAAAAAATGCTTTGGCAAATGCTAAATTGTTGGCTTTATCACAGGAGTCTTTCCATCCTAGAATAATAGTTGTCTATTTTATTCTTAAACCTAAGGAGAAGATACCACAAGCTCCTTAGTAAATTATTTTATTGCCTTACATCTTTATTAGTTTGTATGGCTTATACTATAATACCAAAATAATTTGGGGTTTTTTTGCTTTCATAAATTTTGTAACTAATGTACCTGTAATACTGATCTCTCTGTAAGAAAACTTAGGAAGTTTTCTTAAAGGCTGCCTTAATATCTGGGGCCTATGTCTAAGTAACTTGAGGGAGCTTTGCTATCCTTAATGACTTAAAGCATTGCTACTCAAAATATGGTCCAGAGATCACAGGTCTACAAATCGTTTGTTATGGATCCATAATGAAAAGAAACTTTTGTCAGAATGTAAATCAACTATGTCACTAAGTACAAAATTTAGCTCAGTTGGCTTTTTTTTTTTTTTTTTTGGTAACAAGACTTTCTTGATATCAGTATCAGCATTGATTTATATTCTGGTGCAAGCTCCTTACCTCTTTTTTAAAAACCATACAAACTGTTCTTGAGTTGGCACTTTGAGTACAACTGTAGATTCAGTTGTAGACTGAGTATTTGATGTGTTTCCAAGGAACTCTGCAGAGAATCAAGGAGTAATAGACAACATTCAAATAATAGAAGCATAAAAAAGCAACAGTGATGAGTGCATAAACTCTTGTAAATATATCTCTCTCATCCTACTACTTTGAAATAAAGTTAAGGAAAACGAACCAGTTCTTCTTACTTATTCAGAAATCCTGCAGTATTTTCATTTCACTGAATACTGACAGGCTGATTATTAGGTAAATCTCATACTGAATTAATAAATACTGGCTTTTCAAGTTATACTTAATAATTGAAGAATTGAGGAAGGTCTTTTCTTTTTTAAAAAAAATTTATTTTTATTTATTTATTTATTTATTTGGCTGTGTCTGGCCTTAGTTGCGGCACACGGGATCTTCGTTGTGGCATGCAGGATCTTTCGTTGCGGCATGCAGGCTTCTGTCTAGTTGTGGCACGCAGGCTCAGTAGTTGCAGCACGAGGGCTCTCTAGTTGCGGCATGGGGCCTCTCCAGTTGTGGTGTACGGGCTCCAGAGCATGTGGGCTCAGTAGTTGCAGCACGTGGGCTCTCTAGTTGTGGCATGCGGGCTCAGTAGTTGCTGCATGCTGGCTCTCTAGTTGTGGCACGCAGGCTTGAGAGCGTGCCGGCTTAGTTGCCCTGTGGCATGTGGGATCTTAGTTCCCCAATCAGGGATCGAACCCACATCCCCTGCATTGGAAGGCAGATTCTTACCACTGGACCACCAGGGGAATCCTGAGGAGGGTCTTTTCTAATTAACCTTTAACTAATTAAAGAATATTGCACAATATTTAGCTTTTAAAATTGGCACTTTGCCAACTTAAGGAATTTTTTTTCTTTTAAAAATGTAATTATTTCACCATTTAAAAGAAAGCTGACTAAACAATAAATTAAAAATAAAAAACACCAGCATGTTCATAGTTCTGCTTACTGCCTATTAAGCAAATAAAAAGCAAGCATTTATTGATTCGTTCATTAACATTTTTTTGAGCACCCACTATGTGCTAGCAGCTAGATGATATATACAATTATAGATATAAAAATCAGTAGAACAGTAGGGACATGAAGATTCTTGGCTTCAAGAAATTCACACTTTATGGGCTTCCCTGGTGGCGCAGTGGTTGAGAGTTCGCCTGCCGATGCAGGGGACACGGGTTCGTGCCTCAGTCCGGGAAGATCCCACATGCCGCGAAGTGGCTGGGCCCGTGAGCCATGGCCGCTGAGCCTGCGCGTCCGGAGCCTGTGCTCCCCAATGGGAGAGGCCACAACAGTGAGAGGCCCGCGTACCGCAAAAAAAAAAAAAAAAAAAAAAAAAAAAATTCACACTTTAGTTGTAAACAAATAAGATGTATAATAAGACATGCTAATTTAGTAATATGTTAAAGAGCTTTGGGCTCATAGAAGATAGAATGATAACTTTGATTCCAGGAGTTGGGAAAGGCTACACAGAAAGTTGAAATGTGAGCTGGATTTTGAAGGAAATGTGAGTTCAGCAAGTAGATATGAAGGAAGAGGCATTAATGGCAGACAAGATAGCATGTGTTAATTACAGGTAGAGGTATGGTATGGTGAGCATGAGACTGGTTGAGCAGCTTAATGGTGTTAGAAACTGTAGTGTTTGAGTGTAAGCAAAGAAGGGCAGAGAGTGGTAATGAAACTGATAAGGTAGTTTGAGCCAGATTGTGGCATGTCTTGTGAGGCTTTAGTAAGCTTTCTATAGGGAAATGGCATGATCAGATGTGCACTTTCAGATGATAATTTTAAGAGTTGGGCAATAGATTGAGTTGAAAGAGACAGGATGGTTGGAATTTCAGTTTAGGAAGCTCTTACAGTGGTCTAGGCAAGAGATGTTAAGGACCTGAAGTAAAACAGTGATACTGGGAAGATTTCTGGAAGAAAGAAAGGTAGTAAATGATAGAGAATGATAGGTTTGAATGAGATTTGTAAGGGAGGTAAAATCAAAAGAATTTGATGACTGATTAGATGTGTTTGTTTTGAGGGCATTTAGATGACTTTCAGGTTTCTTTCCTGATAAATTGGATTGATGATAGAACTATTAACAGGGATAAGAAATAGGAAGAACACGTGGTTTAGTCTGAAAGGGAAGAGATAAGTTAATGTGCCTGTTGGCAGACTGACTAGAGATGTCTAATTGCTGTTGGAATTAAATATTTAGAATTTATAGAGGTCTAGCTAGAGATACAGATTGAGAATAATCAGAGTAAGTAGTGTTTGAAGTCAATCAACTTGAAATTGCCCTAGAGAGCTAGAAGAAAAGATTGAAGGATAGAGATAGAAGAAAAGAGGAATCCAGAAGGACTACTCATAGATAAAAGGAGAACAAGGAGAGAGAGTGGTGTTACAGAATTCAAAACAGAAGAGTTTCAAGAAACAGAGGTAAGATGGAGTGAGAGATCATGGAATTTTATATTCAGGAGATTCTCTGTGACATTGCTAAGAGCAGTTTCAATAAAGGAATAGGAGTGAGAGAGTTAGATTGTAGTAGGTTTGGCTATGGAAGGAGTGACATAGGAAACTGAGGGAAGGCTTTTTTGTTTTCTTTAGTTGTTCTTGGTTTAAAGATGGGAGGCAATTTAGCATGTTTATTTAGTGAAGAGAAAGGAGCTAGTGGAAGTTAAAGACACAGCAGAGTGAGTAGATAATCCATGGAGCAGTTCCTGCAGGAGGAGATAGGATCAAGACCAAAGATGAAGACGTAAGCCTTGAAGGGGAATAGGGACAACTTTGAGGCGAGCAGAAATGTTAGGTCCTGATATGGGTAGCATTTCAAATGGATTTGGAGTTGCAAAGGAATAAAGTTTTGGAGTGTTACATTTGATAACTTTTCCCTGTACAACAAAGTCAGTGTTAAATTGAAGGTACAAAAGGAAACCATCATGTTTCGGACAGAATGTATTCTCTTTTCTTCTTGTGTCTTATTTAGAGGCAACTTCCCAAGACACAGATGTATAGATCACTAATCTTGAACTTTTTCTCCAATTCTGACTTCTAATACTTTTTAAGGTTAACAGTGTAATCCAGACAAAAAAGAGAGAGAAGAAATAGAAAAAGTATTCCAGTTCATAAAACTCTTTCTAGACTCTTTTTTACCTAGTACAACTTAGTAGAAAGTCAAAAGGATATCTTTTTTTCATACTGTTAGGATGGCATACAATGTGATACAGTGATCACTTCAAACAGTTCTCTAGTATTCTGAACTTTAAAAAGTGATTATCTTTATTTATTTTACTGGTTTATCTGCTTTTTTGTGTGTGTTTTAGGGTTATGGTTTTCCAGTGAACCGACTTTTTGACCTTTTATTTGAAATACGAGATCAATACAATGAAACACTGCTTAAAAAATGGGCTGGAGTTTTCAGGTTAGTCTAAGCCATGGTGCCTTAATGTAATGAAAAAGTTTGTCAGATGCTAAAGTAATTGGTTTTTGCATTTAGCAATAAAAAATGCTTATAATATTTTTTATTGTGGTAAAATATATATAACATAATACTTACAATTTTAACCTTTTATGAATGTACAGTTCAGTGGCATTAAGTATATTCACATTGTTGCAACCATCACCACTATCCATCTCCAGAACTTTTTTATCTTCCTAAGCTGAAACTCTGTACCAGTTAAACAGTAACCCCCATTCTCTTCTTCTAGTCCCTGGCAATCACCATTCTGCTTTGTCTCTATGAATTCGACTACTCTAGATACTTCATATAAGTAGAATCATACAATGTTTGGTTTTTGTGTCTGGATTTGTCTGTTTTTTGTGTGTCTGGATTATTTCACTTAGCATAATGTCTTCAAGCTTCATCTATATTGTAGTATGTGTCAAAATTTCATTCCTTTTTAAGGCTAAATAATATTTCATTATGTATATCACATTTTATTTATCCATTCATCCACTTACGGATATTTGGGTTGTTTTCACCTTTTAGCAATTGTGGATGGTGCCACTATGAACCTTGGCGAACAGTTATCTGTTTGGGTCCCTGTTTTCAGTTCTTTGGGGCATATACCCAGAAGTGGAATTTCTGGATTGTATGGTTAATATATGTTAAATATTTTGAAGACCTCCATACTGCTTTCCACAGTGACTGTACCACTTATAATCAATTTTGAATTGTTCTACTTTTAGTCCTAATCTCTGTAGTTTTTTTCCCCAGATGTGAGGCTGTAAATATTCAGTGGTATTTAGTACTAGAGACAAAAATTTATGGCTTATAAATTTTGTTTGGGGAAAGTGCTATTTTTACAAACAACATAATTGTTAAATTAAAAATCTTAAAGTATCTAATTAGGACAGTTATTTTCACTTTAACCACTTGCCTTCAGGGCACAAAGTATTTTAATAACTATATAATTTTGTATTGCCATGAAAAGAAGTATCAACTCCCTCCTTTTTAAATTCTAAAAAAACTTTTCTCTCCCTTTCTGCCTTTCTCCCTTCCTTCCTTTCTTTTTTTCTTTGTTTCAACAAAAAGTCAATCTTGAGAGCTTACATCTAGGTTAGCCAAAATATGATAGAAACAATGTGGCAATAATAGTTGATGTTATTAAAATAGAAAATATGTTAAATGATTTAACACTAGCTTGGCATTTACCCCATCAGTTTTCAAAACCTATGGAGGGCTGACCTTCTGAATACTGTGATAGAAATCTTTTAAAATACCGAAGTGGTTTACAAGGTTATACACTTCTATTAAGATGAACTAAATCAATCCTTATTTAAGCTTTTTATATTAACATTCCATAGGAGTGACCTTGTCAGGATGTTGTCCCAAATGAATAATTGACAGTCTTAGATGAGTCATGTATAAATATTAACAATTTTTGATATTTAGTATTTTAGAAATAGAGGCAGTGCTTATTGATAGGGATGGTAATATATAATATATATGCCATGATCTAATGTGATATATCTTTATTTATATATATTTGTATATAAAAATCTTTACTTATAGGATTTCTGTTATTAACTTACCCTTTTCAGAAGAGTGTTTAAGTTTTTACAGTTGCTGATAGATTTGTATTGAACCAGCTATTCTCTCTTATCTATCTTAAGACTTCTAGTAGTGAGATTGTTCCTCAAGATTGGGGAAACTGTGAGGTATTGTTTTCTCTCTGAAAAGCTAATGGGTTCTTTCAAAAAGAGATAGGATTAACATTATCCTCCATTATCATCATGGATGAGAGCAAATGATAGCATGTCAATTGTAATTACGAAATATATTTTGACTTCTACTTTCAGTACTGTTCTAGGTCATGCTTTTTGCTTAGATTTTTAAGAAGTAGCAGATTTTAAGCATTTTTTGTCCTTGATCTGTATCTTCAAAGACTGTACAAGTAGTGAATTGACAACCTAACAATTAAATGGGGAAAAAGTAAGTTATCAGTACTGAATACTTAAAACTTGATGACATCCATGATAGAATTTATGATCTGACTGCTGTCATACTTTGTTTATCCATGTGTGGTTCTCTCCACCTATATTGAGAGCACTAGTGTTTTATTTATATTCTTGATTGCCTAGCTCCAAACAGAGTCGTATTTTAACTACCTTGTGCACCTCAGTGATTTACAAGCATATGACTTTATTTCCAGCCTCTCATTAAGATGCCAGAGCCATTTATCAATTAGGTATTCATCATCCACTGCCCAAACCATATCCTTCTCTTATGTTCCTTGCCTCAGCAAATGTCTCTGATGAGGTAAGGTACACATCATTTGCCCTGTCTAGAAACCACGGATTCATCAGGATTATATAATACTTTCCCTCATAATCCTCATTGAGTTTCTAAATCCCATGTATTTTACTTCTTAAAAACTCTTGTTTCTGCCACTTCCTCTCTTCCTACACAAATACAGCTTTAATTCAAATTCTCGTCACTTTTTATTTGGATTATTCAGTCTTTCTAACTGGCCTTTCTCTGTTCATTATTGTCCTTTTCCTAGTTTTTCCTCCACTCTGTGAAAGTCTTCCTATGACATTCCTCTGCCTAAAACCTGCTATGGTATTCCACTGCCTACAGGATAAAATCTGGGTGCCTCAGTTTGTCCATCTGCCCAGGCTCATTTTAAACCATGTCCCTTGAATACTTTTTACTCCAGTAGTACTGCACTACTTGTGGTTTTACTCAACCCCTCCCCACACTCATACTTTTTCTCCCCTTATGTTTTTGCATGTTATGTTCCATCTTTCTGAAATGCTGTTCTCCCATAATCTCATTAGAAGTGTTTCTTTTCATCTTTGAAGACCCTACAGAGCCCGTAGCTTCTCTGTAAAACTTTTCATGAGATGTCCCCCACCTACTCTGATAAAGTTAATCACTTCCTCCTTTGTCCTATTTCTGAAACTTGCGCCTCTTTTATTGTACGTATAACACATCATTATAAACATTATAATTTGTTTGCATATCTATCTCTCCTGTTAGGCTTGAGAACAGTGATCTTGCTTTTATTTTCATGAGGGTAGGGAGTTTTCATCAGAGTTAGCCCAGACTAGCACACAATAGGTGCTCAGTACATAAAAATCAAACTGAATTATTGATTAAAAGCAAGTTGATTGGACAGTAGATATATTAGGACAGGCTGAGTTATGCTACGATAACAAAAATGCCCAAAATCTCATTGGATGAACACTGGCATTTTATTTCTCACTTGCACAGAAGTCCATAGTGGGTCTAGTAGTCCAAGATTTGAGCTTTTGACATCTGTAATTCTACTTTCTCAACATGGTGGTCTCCCCTATCACTGTGGGACTAAGGGTTGCACAGTTAGTTCATAAATGCTTTAGACTTAAAGCAACACATGTAACTTGTATTCACAGTCCAATGGCTAAAACTCGTCATATGACTTTGCCTATTTGGTGAGTAGTAAATGTGTCTGACTTACTAAGTATAAAAGGTCCTTTTCTAAGTGCAACATTATGAGAGACAAACAAACGGAAGACATTGTTTTTATCTTCAAGGAGCTGATGGTCTAGTTGGAAAGAGAAGACAAAAAACATACAACTTGAGAGTTATTCCTATCAAGAAGTGTGTCTGGGATACTCTTCACCTCATTTTTAGTTGTAATGAGTTCATTCAGACTATATCATGTTGAGAATTGTTCTAGACTAGAAAATAAAAACTAAAGTGCTGAGAGGATGTAAAATAAACAAGTGGAAAGAAGAGACTGCACATTAATTTTGAGGGACAGACTTACTTGCTATTGAATTTCAGAATTCTAAGTGATTAGGCACTGTTTTCCTGTTTAGAACTTTAACTGACACACAAAAAATGATTTTATAATAGTTGGTGTTTTTTAAAAGTATTGTCCTATAGCACTCTATTGATATGTTTTCTAATATTAAATTTCAATTCTGTCTTCTTTCTTAACAGGGACATTTTTGAAGAAGATAATTATAGTCCCATCCCTATTGTTAATGAAGAAGAATATAAAACAGTCATCAGTAAATTTCCCTTTCAAGATCCAGACATTGAAAAGGTACAAGCTAGTATTTAATTCAAGAATTTTCTTAAAAATAAATTAATCATTTTTATTGCTACATTATATTAATCTGATATTGTAAGTGAGAATAGCTTCTTTTGAGGCCTTTCTTGTTATTGTTGTGTTATTTGAGAAAATTAATTATGTTTTGTTAACTTTTAAAGATTATGTTACTACTACTACTACTGTTTTGGTGAGCTTAAGAAAGGACTTTCTTGGGGCTACTAGGAGCCCTTGTCCCAAATATTAGGTGGATTCCCAGGGCAGGTGTTACTATCATTGGGTGGATTCCAAATTAGATATACTAAATGTTGAGTAGATTATAGGAATAAGAGAATATTGTAAGGAAAGAGAGAATTTCTTTGAAATTTCCATCACTGTGGAAGATCTTATTTTGTGGCTTTTTTTCTAGAAATATATTTGTATAAAAAGTTTATCTTGGGGACTTCCCTGGTGGTGCAGTGGTTCAGAATCCGCTTGCCAATGCAGGGGACACGGATTTGATCCCTGGTCTGGGAAGGTCCCAAATGCCGTGGAGCAACTAAGCCCATGCACCACAACTACTGAGCCTGCACTCTAGAGCCCACGATCCACAACTACTGAGCCTATGCGCCGCAACTACTGAAGCCCATGCACTGGGAGCCTGTGCTCTGTAACAAGAGAAGCCACCGCAATAAGAAGCCCACGCACCACAACTAAGAGTAACCCCTGCTCACTGCAAGTAGAGAAAGCCTGCACGCAGCAACGAAGACTGAACGCAGCCAAAAATAAAATAAATAAATTTATTTTTTAAAAAAAAGTTTATCTTGGTTAAGTAAGAGGTGTATGAAGGCAATAGCTACCTGTAGATTTTTTCCTGAAGTAAGAATGTCTATTTTTGGAGTCAAGATGTCTGAACAAAAGACAGGCTAGAGAAAGGAAATAGACCAGCACGTAGAGTATTCTGGAAATACACCTGATTGCCCATATGCGTGCATGCACACAGAAACACACTTGTACCAATCCAGTATCCCTGGGTAGAATTAGATCTTATGAGAAAAGGATATCATATTTCCTGTTATTATCACCTTTTTCATTCTCTTCATTTTTGATTTTTTTCCCTTAATCTTTTTTATTTTTTCAACACTTTATAATTTAGTCCTTTTCTACATTTTTATCCCTTAATAATGAACAAGAGTGAATTCTGAATGAGTTGTGTGAATTGTGACTGTAAATTTTTATGTTACATTTGTATATACATAAACTAAGCATATTACGTGTAATAGTCACTAAATACAGGACCAAGTAATTTAATGCATAGCTTTTAGATTATAGCTAACACTGCCATTGCATATACCTAATTGTATTCTAATACACACAAAAGACCAGAATAATTATTCTAGTTCTGGTTTTTGTGTGTGTGTGTGGTACGCGGGCCTCTCACTGTTGTGGCCTCTCCCGTTGCGGAGCACAAGCTCCGGATGTGCAGGCTCAGCAGCCATGGCTCACGGGCCCAGCCGCTCTGCGGCATGTGGGATCTTCCCAGACTGGGGCACGAACCTGTGTCCCCTGCATCGGCAGGCAGACTCTCAACCACTGCGCCACCAGGGAAGCCCTCTAGTTCTGTATTTTTGAAACCCCAATCAAAGTTTCCCTGTCAAGAAATATTACGAGGGACTTCCCTCGTGGCGCAGTGGTTAAGAATCTGCCTGCCGGGACTTCCCTGGTGGTCCAGTGGTAAAGAATCCACCTTATAATGCAGGGGATGAGGGTTCGATCCCTGGTCAGGGAACTAAGATCCCACATGCCACGGGGCAACTAAGCCTGCCTGCCACAGCTACTGAGCTTGTGCGCCTCAACTAGAGCTGCGTGCTCTGGAACACACGCGCCACAGCTACAGAGCCCACGCACCCTGGAGCCTGTGCACTACAACTAGAGAGGAGAAAACCTGCACACCACAACTAGAGAGAAGCCCACACGCTGCAATGAAGAGCCTGCATGCCTTAGCGAAGATCCTACATGCCACATCTAAGACCCGACGCAGCTAAAAATTAAATAAATAAATACTAAAAAAAAAAAAAAAAAAGGAATCCGCCTGCCAATGCAGGGGACACGGGTTCAATCCCTGGTCCAGGAAGATACCACATGCCACAGAGCACCTAAGCCCGCAGGCCACAACTACTGAAGCCCGCGTGCCTAGAGCCCATGCTCCACAACAAGGGAAGCCACGGCAATGAGAAACATGCGCACTGCAACGAAGAGTAGCCCCCGCTCACCGCAACTAGAGAAAGCCCGCATGCAGCAATGAAGACCCAATGCAGCCAAAAATAAATACATAGACAAACAAACAAATAAATAAATGTTGTGGGGGTTTTTTGCAGTACGCGGGCCTCTCACTGTTGTGGCCTCTCCCGTTGCGGAGCACAGGCTCCGGACACGCAGGCTCAGAGGCCATGGCTCACGGGCCCGGCCGCTCCAGGGCATGTAGGATCTTCCTGGACCGGGGCACGAACCCGTGTCCCCTGCATCGGCAGGCAGACTCTCAACCACTGTGCCACCAGGGAAGCCCAATAAATGTATTTTTTAAAAAAGAAATATTATGAGAATATTCTCTGTCTCACAGCTTGGCTTTGCTTTGTTTTAGTTACTGGTAATAAATGTGTTCAGGATATAGCATCTGCAAAAAGAGCGCTGGATTTGGTCTGGATTCATGTGCCAGCTCTGTCTGTGGCTTATTATGGGCAAGTGACTTACCCTATTTGGGCATTTTGCCTCATCTGTCAAATAAGGAGGTTGAACTAAATAATCTCTAATGTCTCTTCTAATTACACTAAACTATTCTAAAAGGATATTTGACTTTGCTTGTAGGGTACTTCCAAAATATACGGCATCTGAGGATTAAGCTTGTTAGGAATTGTATTCATTGGTTTGTGTATTATTCATCATTAAAAAGAACTATCATTAAGGCAAAAGGCACATGGAAAATTTAAATGTGATAACTTAGAAATCCCGTAAGTTATTTAGTAATAGTCTCTTGGTTGTGTGTTTACATATTTAATTTTTTCCTATTTTAAGTATAATTTTCAATTAAAACGATTGAAAAAGATGTGAAATTGTCTTTCAAATAACATGAGTTCTTTTCAGCAGAAATTACAAGTGAGAAAGGAATAAGACTGAACATATATGCTAACATCTGTCTTTTTGCAGATAGCTTTGCTAATTTAACTAGGATCCTTTGGCTAAAATAAGAACATGTTCATATTGTCTTTAATGTCATTAAAATCAATTCTTAAAGTTGAAATATCTTTCAAATAGTTAATATTGGTTTCATTATTTTGTAAAACATAACTTGGAGGTGAGTTAGCTCTTACATTATTATAAGGTGATTTTAAAGAATAGCAACTCTTTAGTTGATTTTTGTAGTACTCCTAATTCAGTTCCTAAATTTGGAAAGGTTGAACCTACCAGTTTTGGAGAGAGACTGCTCTCTGCAAATGTTTTCACTACCAGCTTATTGTAAGTTTCTTTCTGCTGGAGGTACCTAAGAGTACATATGTTAATTCATATATTTATCATTCACCTGCTATCTAGTAGACACTGTGCTATGTGCTAGTTTTTCAGTCTCTGCTGTCAAGGAACTTGTAGTCAAGTGAGGGATAGATTAAATAAACAGGAAATTACAATTCACAGAAGTTGGCCCTGCTCAAGATAGAAGAAGCAGCATGGAGAAAGGCTGTAATTCTGCAGTGTAAAGTACAAGGTTGATGAAGTGCAGGAGACGAAGATCAAAAAATGAAGATGAAGTAGAAAGTGGCAGGCTATAATAGGCCTTGTAAACATGTTAGGGAGCTTAGCCTGATGGCTCGAATAAGTCACCACCAGATTTCAAGCAGTAAAAACATAATCAGATTTGTGCTTTAGAAAGATCTCTCTGGCTAGTGTGTGGGGAATGGGTTGGAGAAGAGTAAGGCTGGGATACTAGCTTGGGGATTGTTGCAGTTATTTTGGCAAGAGAGATTGGTGACCTGAATGGGAGTTATGGCTGTGGAATATGATTTGAGATATTTAGGAAGTAGGAATGACAGGAGTTGATTATCACTTGCATATGAGGGATGATGAAGATAGAGGCACAAGTGTGATAGCCACATTTCTGCCTTGGCTGGTGGTAGCATTCACTAAGATAGGAAATGCAAGAGGAGCAGATTTAGAAAGAAGGGATGATCATTTCACTTTTGGTTCTGTTGAGAATGTCTCAAATGTTACAGCTAAATGGAGGTGTTCAAATGTTAGTTAGATATACAGATTTGGACTTCAGGAGAAAGATTTGGCCTAGAGTTTTAGATTTGGGAGATATTGGCACTTGCATGGTGAGAGTAGGTGAGATTCTCTAAGGACAGTATGTGTGGTAAGAAGGGAAGAAAGTGTAGGATAGAACCCTAAGGAGTAGCAGTTAAGGGATGGCTAGAGGAGGAGATATAGAGAAGGTAGAGAAACAAAGGAAAACCAGTGTGGGTCATGGATTCCAAGGAAGGAGAGATCCTTTAAGAAGCAGGAGGCGAGACTTCCCTGGTGGTCCAGTGGTTAAGACACTGTTTTTCCAATGCAGGGGGCACGGGTTTGATCACTGGTCGGGAAACTAAGATCCCACATGCCCCGTGGAGTGGCCAAAAGTAAATAAATAACATGGGGGTTTATTTAGGGGGGAAAAAAAAAGCAGGAGGCCCATTGTGTCAGATTGTTCAGGTGAATCAGGTAACATGAAAAGTTATTGGATTTAACACCTGTGAGGTCATTGGTGACCTTCGTGAGGGTGTTTTCAATGATGTAAACTAAGTTGCAATGAATGTGAAGATTGAAGTAGATTAGGCTTCATGAAGCGTAAAGAGGGGGCTTTTGGTAACAATCTTCGGGAGAGTTTACCTTTTGGAGACTGAGAATTTGCTCATGGATGTTGGCTGGTAAAGCATTTTAGCCAAGAAGCACACTGCAAACCATTAGCTTCATATTAGCTCAGAAAGCTGCTGTAAGGTATTCTAGGAGTTTTGGAATGAAGTGGATACTTTCTTAAATTAGCATTCAAGCAAGTGAAGGGAGTCGTAGAATTATTTGATGACACTGAGCCAGGAAGCTGGCCCATAACTTTCATGCCAACCTGACTCTGTATTACGGCTGCAAGGAAGCAAAGAGTTAAGCATCTTCTGCAGGATACTTATCATCAGGACACACACTTATATACTTTCTCTGCTTGTTAGAAGTCTGATAACATGATTTAAGAAACAGGTAAATTGCCACATTATTTTCTTCAGAAATATTTTAATTCTTTTTAAAATCTTAAAAATAATGGGATAACAGTAGACTTTAAAATGCAGGTATTAACTACTAATTCAAATGTGAAATCAATTTAATTTTTACATTTTTGAGGTGATTAGAATATCTTTTTATAAAATTTCAGCAACAGTTTCAACTTTGTTTTTCTTTCAACAGCAATCTTTCCCAAAGAAACTGCCCATGTCTCAATCAGTGCCTCATATTTATATTCAAGTTAAAGAATTTATTTATGCCAGCCTTAAATTTTCAGAGTCGTTACACCGGAGGTAAGTTTATTAATAAGAAATGTATCTTTATCATAGCTATTTTTGTGAAACATTAACACGTGATTTTTAGGCCATGACTCTTCAGTGGACTATTATCTCGTTGGAAGGCTTACATATCTTAGTGGCATTTGGGGTTAACTAGAAATGCAACCTCAGACCTACTGAATTAGAAACTGAGGATGGAGCCCTTGGCTTTACCAAGTACTCTGGGTGATTCTGATGCACTCCAAGTTTAAGAACCACTGCCTTAAGCTTCATCATACTCTATTAGTCTCTTATACCAAAGTTTCTAGACATGTATTTTAAAGACATTAGCTTATAACATAACACACAATATCATTCAGCATTGGAAAAACAATGGATACAAATGAGTATTCATTGAAAAGGAATGACAGACTATTACAGTGGTAGTTTTCATTAGCAGAGCTCTAATGGTCCAAGAGCTACCAATAATTTATGCTTATCTTTTTTTCATTGAATATTCTAAAGTTCCGATCTAAAGCAGAGCAGTATAATGCAGTAGTTAAGAACATAAGCTTCAGACTTACACCTGAGCTTGATTCTTGATGTTGACACTCACTAGCTGCAGTAGGACTTTGGGCAAGTCACTTAATCTGTTTAAATTGCAGTTCCCTCATCTGTAAAATGAGAGAAATAACTCATAGGGTGGTTTTAAGAATTAAATGAGGTAGTGAGTGTGTATAAAGCACTCCGTGTAACCTGGCACATGGTAGGCACATAAGATGTAGGAGCAGGTGAGATACTACAATATAAGATGTGAGACTAGAGCTTGGAGTTTTTATATTTCATTTGCAGGCATTGGGGAACTGTTGAAGAATTTTTAACTAAGAAACGACATGACTGGAGTAATATTTTAGAAAGTTTACTCTGGCCACAATGTGGATGGTAGATTGGAAGTAAACTATAGAAAGTATAGAAATTTAGCAGTTTGGAATTAACTTTTATTTTGTTTATTTACAGAGAAGAGACAGTGGATCTCTAATTGTTATTTGATTTTTTAAAATAAGTAAATTTATTTATTTATTTTTGGCTGCATTGGGTCTTCGTTGCTATGTGCAGTCTTTCTCTAGTTGTGGCAAGCAGGGGCTGCTCTATGTTGCGGTGCACGGGCTTCTCATAGTGGTGACTTGTCTTTGTTGTGGAGCACAGGCTCTAGGCACACAGGCTTCAGTAGTTGCGGCATGCGGGGGCTCAGTAGTTGTGGTTTGCGAGCTCTAGAGCGCAGGCCCAGTAGTTGCGGCGCACGGGCTTAGTTGCTCTGCGGCATGTGGGATCTCCCCGGACCAGGGCTTGAACCTGTGTCCCCTCCACTGGCAGGTGGATTCTTAACCACTGTGCCACCAGGGAAGTCCTGTTATTTGATTTTTTACCACATTTATAACACCAAAGTTAAAAGCCCTTAGTCATAATATTATGTGTAATTATCCCTAAAGCTTCCCTACTGACTGACTAGAACTAGAATTGTCCCCTCAGTTCTGGCTCTTTTTGTGCATGAACTCCTAGCATTCTAAAAGGTAAATGTTGTATACTAATGCTACAGCAGAAAAGATTATCTATTTTTTCCTTCTGTCTTTGATACAAATATTTGTCATCTTTGTTAGTTCAATATCCAGTCATTCTATTTAACTATGATACTGTTTTTCATTTAGCAAGGCTTTTTATACTTACATTTTTAAAAATTAGCTTTACTGAATAACATTGGCTATTTTCATTTTGTAGTTCAGAATACAGAAAGCATAGTTAGTATTAAAATATGTAAATTTAAATTTATTCTAGATTATCAGCTTTCTGACATATTTTTGTTTTAAAAATTTACATCTGTGGCCTAAAATTGAGTTGAGTCTTTTTTTTTTTAATTTGTCATTAAAGAATTATGGAAAAATAACTTTCTGGGTTTAAAGCTCTTTTATTATGTTTAAACATATTTTGCAGTTAGATTTTTAGACCAAAAAGATGCTTTGGAGCTCTTATAGTAAAAATGTTTGGGGTTCTTTTTATATGTGAATAAGAGCAGGGCCAGAGAATTAAGTGATTTCATGATGAGACTCTAAAGTCTCAGTTATTTGGTTGCAGAGAAAACATCTGAATCTAATATGATCTTTAAGAAATTTTCAGTTTTCATAAGAGGCTAAGCTCTCAAATAATTTAGGAGATTTATTGTATATTGAGATTTAATTACTGTGTTATTTAAAAATTGGGAAGAGTACAGGTTATAAGCTCAAAAGAGAAGGAGTTAAGGAAAAAAAATTGCTCAGTTAGGATAAAAACCTCTTGGAGAAAATCCTGGTCATTGTTGGGTAAATCTTGCTGGCAGGAATAGGACGTAGGTGCTGATAGGTTTTCTTTCTCTGCTTTTACTTATGCATTGATTCAGCATTCAAGGAAGTTCAGGGGAATTAAACAAAAGACATTATCTGTCATGCATAACTTTTCATCTGAAAAGGATGCTATACAGCGTGTCTTTAAGCATAATTTGAGTGTGTCAGAAAGGAAACCAGAGGAGTTGGCAACCACCTCCTTTATATTGGTGTGAGTACGTTGCTTGTTCTAGGGACACTACTGATTTCTGTCAGAGAGTTTGCTACTGTGTAACCCTGAAACCCTACTGGTATATATATGCTATTTCCTGGGAAGTCTTGACTTTAGATACGAAATCAGTGAGGCATATTCTCCTCAGGTCAGAATTAGGGTTAGCAGAAATTGAAGAGCACCTGCATTAAAATGGAGAACATTGGAATAGTAGTGAAAATTACCTGTGTTTTGTCAAATCTTGTTCTATTTGCATATTTAAAATAAATGTAAACTAGTAAATATTTGTACCTCATAGATTTTTAAGAGTAATGTTTTAATAAAGTAAAAAGTGAAAGGGTTCTAAAATTAAAATGTTAGACTGTGTTTAAGGCAGTGAGTCTCATCTGGGGCAGTTTTGCCCCCCAGGGTATATTTGACACTGTCTAGAGACATTTTGGGTTGTCACAACTAGGGGGAAGAGTGCTACTTGCATCAGGTGGGTGGAGGACAGGGATGCTGCTAAACATCTTTCAATGGTACAAGACAGCTCCACAACAAAGAATTATCTAGCCTAAATGTCAATAGTGCTGAGACTGAGAAAACTTGGTCTAAGGACAGCTTAACCGTTTTGATAATGAGGCTATATACAAAAAATCATGACTTACTTAAATTGAAGGCCTAGTGGTTAGAAGAAAATAATAAACTTTTTAGTGCTAGGCTAGTAATTTTTAGGATGTTAAGAAACATCATAGGGTTAGTTCCTCTCCCAAATTAAAACTAGTGTAAGGCAATTAATTTCTTTGAATCTTTTTTAAAAAAATTCTCAATGGAAATGGATAGCTTAGTTATATTAAAATCAAATCTAGCAATTGTATCCAGAGGGTTCACATCAATTTGTATTTTAAAAGTAATTTTAGCTATAGTTGTATATAAAGTGTCTTTGAAAGTGGCTGTGCCATAATGGAGTCATAATTTAAGAATAGTTTTATTTCCTTATACTAAGTACTCCATGGTTTTACTGTAATGGTTAATTGAATACATTTAAATTATTCTATAAATGAACGTTCTACTTTATGGAAAGTATCCCTTTTGTGAAACTAAATTGAATTGAAATATGTGATTTAATAGATATGAATGATTGTAATTTATTTAAAGATATAAAGGAATTAGAGTAAATTGCATTAAATTATTTAGGAAGCTAACTAATTGTAACCCTTGTGGAAACCTTAATAATATCAACCTTTGTTTTTAGCTCAACAGAAGTAGATGATATGCTTAGAAAATCAACAAATCTGCTGCTGACCAGAACTTTGAGTAGCTGTTTACTGAATCTTATTAAAAAACCTCACATAGGTTTGACAGAGGTAGGTTAAAAAGATATTTATAGCTAAATGTTTCATTATATGAAACAATTATTATAAATTAATTTATTGCTGAACATCATCCTATAAAACTAGCTTTCCATTTTAAATTTATTAATAGAAGTGGGTTTGTTTTAAAATAAAAGCGTCATTGTAAATTCCAGTGATGTGAGGGAAAAGGGTTTACGTGGGGAATAGTGGATAGCTGATGATGTTAGAAGATATATGGAGATTCATGTTTGCCAGACTTTACATGAAAAGTGAAAATACTCATTTTTTTTTACTTGGTGAATGTATAAAATTTGAAAAAATGCTTTGAAAAGTTGCTAGTTAGACTCTTGGTTATTTTTTTTAGATGATAGCATTCATAAGCAGTATTTACAGCAGGCTTTTGAAATCAGATAATCAGTTGTATCCTATAATGCTATAATTATGCAGAAGTTGTACACTTGCTGGAAGTAATAATACTGATTTTAAAAATCAAATGGCTTTGTATATATGTAACCTGCATTTCACTGGAGGCATTTTCTATTTTCTAGCTAGTGCAAATCATTATAAACACCACACACCTGGAACAAGGTTGCAAATACCTTGAGGACTTTATAACTAACATTACAAATATTTCTCAAGAAACTGTTCATACCACAAGACTTTATGGGCTCTCTACTTTTAAGGTATGTAAAAATCTGACTAAAAGTTTTTATTTCAGTTACTGTAAGCAAACTTTTAAAAAGTAAAGACAATTTTTGTTATACACATGATTCCATTATATTTTTAACAATTGAAAATTAGTGGTAATCAATGTCAAAAATGAGCAAATAAATGTCAGTTCCTTTTTGGCATTAAACATCTTGTTAAAATGAAGAAAAGTATATTGATTTTCTATAGCTATATTACATTTTCTTCATGTTTTGAAGACTTAGAGTAGTGCTGAATCAGTCTAACTTGATTTTCTTTCATGTCTCACAGTTTAATGGTTAATTGTTTATGTAATATATATAAGTGTATGTTTGGAAATTAAAATTGTAAGAAGAATTAGACAAATGTAAGATTTGCTTTACATCCTTTATTGCCTCTGATAATATTGCCTTATTACATGTTATTCAAGTCCTACTCTTTTCTGAATGGACAGACTTTTGTTTTTATAATACCATGGGATATAACAAAACATTAATTAATGGTTGTTTTAAGCATTATGAATTAAATAATTTCATAAATTTGTTATATAAACTTTTATTATTTTATTGATTTGGGAATCATGTAAATGAGACACTGGCATAGTCTAGCAAAATAAATCCTTTTGCATTGAATAATTTGTTAAACTAATATAAACCATTTGCTGATCCCTTATCTATAAAATAGGCTTGCTAGTTTAACCTCATAGCCCTTTCTAAGTTTTCTGTTAAAAAGAATTATCTTCCCTACTCTTGCTATATTATAAATTACCCAATTTATCTCCTAAAATTATAGTATAATCATTTACAGTTAAAAAATTCAGTATACTTGTATTTAGATATAACTAATTTAATGTTAACAGTAACCAAACTTTGCAGTCTAGGGGTTAAGACTCTGCACTTCCAATGCAGGGGACGCAGGTTTGATCCCTGGTTGGAAAACTCATAAGATCCCGTGTGCCACGTGGTGCAACCAGAAAACCCTCAAAAACAAAAACAAAAAAGAGTAACCAGACTTTGAAAGTGTGAAGTCCAGAAAAGACCCTTGGTTCCTAAAGTTATCTGCCTGGCCCCCAAATCTTATGCTCCTCTGATGATTCTTGAGCCCATGTTGTCATCCTAATCCATAAGACACAAATGCAGATGATATCTGAGTGAATGAATTAATAAAATTATTTATTAAAACTGAGACAGAAGCTGGACAAAACAGGCGTTCATTTATTCAGATAGTATAGTACAGTAATTAAGCGCATATACTCTGGAGTTAGACTGCTGTGTGACTTTGGCCACATTCTTTCATTTTAATGATTCCTGGTTTTATTATCTACAAAATTAGAATAGCAATATATTATCTACCTCATACCATTATTCTGAGGATTAAAGGGGATACTTAGCACAGTGCCATTTGTTGTACATGATCTGTGCTCTGAGCGCTCTGTTAGGTGCTGAAAATATAGAAATGTATCCCTGCCCTCAAGGAGCTCACGGGAGAAAAAACTATAAAAAGACACTTGACAATATGATATAATAAGTACCATAATATAGGAGGAGACTCCACAAATTTGTAGACATTTATTTATCCACAGATTGATTCTTTGCTTCAATATTAGATTTTACACAATCCTTCTTTTTCTGTCTTGCTCTCTGTCCTTATGTCCATGTGTTACTCATACGCTGTCAAAAAGGGATTTACTAGGGAATGGAGTTGTAAGCATATTTAACTATTAACATTATATTTAATAGGCTTGCTCTGTACTTTGATTAAAACATGAAATGCGTTGACATCTGGTGTATCTAGGGATCTTCAAGCAATTTTTCTTATCAGTTGTAAGTCAAAGAACCACAGATACTGGAACATGATGCCTCAGATTAAGGAATCTTGGAACTACACTTCTCAAAATCTGCCTGTTGAGAGGAAATGTTTAGAAATGTTAGCTCTGGTCCATCATTCCAGTGGTACTTAAGTTGTAGATATTTAGTTGAAGCTACAACTGCCATAGGATACCCCTTGGGTTTTCTAGGAAATCAAGTTCAGCCTGTACAAATAGTAGAACATCCTTATTTCTTGTTGTTTATTTTTTGTTTTATTTTTGCACAGAACTCAGGAAACCCTTTCTGTTTTATGATATACAAACAAGAGTTATTTCAAGCTCAATATTTGAAGGTTAAGTGTTCTTCAACTCTTCCTTTGATCTGTTTCAAGAGGAATTTGTCTTAAACTGTACTATGAGAAAGCAATTCAACAGGGAGAATCATTAAATCAACATTAAAGTGAATTACTGAGGGAGATTGGGGGAATTTCCATTCACAGTGAATAGTCAATCTGTAGATGATTAAAGTACAGTCTTGATTACAGACATTAGCAAGGATTGCTTAGTTAACCTCTTAGCCTAATTCTTTTCAGTTCAGTGACCTGATCAAATATATTTCTATTTAGTTGCTTAATGATTATAGAAATAAGCACTTACATGATCCTTTTACCCATACCTCCATTTGCTTCCCCTCCAAAATCCCACATATGCATATACAAAGTGGTAGATTTTATATCATATTTGTTTACTTTATGAAATACTATATAGACTGCCTTGTTAGCTTGCCATTCATTGTACTAAATCTGTGAGTGGTACAAAAGAGGTAAAGTAAGTAGTTCCTGCCCTCAAGCAGTACCACAGCTTTTTGAAATTAACCTGGACCCACACTGAGAGCTACTTGAAGCTAATATAAGACTTCTAACTGAAAAGATTTGCATCAGAATAGAGGGGAAAATGGGAATACCATTCCCTTTTTAATCTGTGTAGAGAAATGGCCCAGTTCTTTTTCTTTGGCATCAGAGCTTTTTAACTTTGCTCCCTGGAGCTTTTCCAACCTGCCACCCCGAAGAGTCCTTTCCTTTTGAGTCCTGGCAGTGATTGCAACTGTAAGTGCCTAGAAAGAATATGCTTGCGATTCTTTTTCAGTTTGCCTTTTTTAATCTATTGATGAGTATGTAACAAAGTGTTTTTAGGATTATGGCTAAAGTGACAGTGTTAAATTATCTTTGATTAAGGGCTTGAAATTCTCTTCCTGTGGAGCAAGGACATGGTACGTCAACTCTAAAAAAACTTTCTTTTTTAAATGTAACATTCATATATAAGCACACACAATTTATAAATGCAATAATTATAAATAGATATAGCTCAATTAATTATTAAAAAGTGAACACAGACTTCCAATTTCTAGTCTGGCATGTAAAGAGCTGGGAAGTTATCACTCTGTCCCAACAAGTAAAAAGCTGAGAAAACTGAAAAAGTCAATTCTTCCTTGATCTTTCAGAGAAGTGAGATCACAGGACACACTGCTGCCCCCAAAATTGGAGAAGTAGGCAAATACAGAGAATCACAACTTAATGGAGTAGAAACCCATAGGAATCATTACTGGGGTAGGAAAACGTGAAGTATAATTAATGAATATTAGAAAATCAGTATGGACAAGTTTGAGAGTCAAAACTCCAGGAGAACCCAGTCTTAGAGGGGGCACCAGGTTCTCCCAGTGAAGATTTGAGGAAAATCCTCTTACATTTCCAGCAGGGACAAGGGAAAAGGAACCATTGTGAAATATGCCAGAGCATTCTGTTCTTTAAGCATTCTGTTTTTCTCAACAAGACCTAACCTCAAAATAAACTATTTACCAGTGGCTAAACTAATGGGAGAAGGGAAACACCCAATTCCAGCCTGCTCTGGCCATCCTGTCCAACTTTAGGGGTGGAAATGAAAAGCACTTGTGCACAGCTAAGGGGCAAAGGCTTACTTAAAGATGAAGACCTAATCGTAGGACTAAAGAACACTTCCCCTCTCCCACTGTCTTACTGCCACATTACTAAAGGCCTAATTACTGCAATTCTTTTCACCCAGTACACCATGTCCAGCTATCAGGAAAAAATTACAAGGTAGACTAAAAGACAAAAAATACAGTTTGAAGAGATAGATACGGTATTAGAACCATATTCAGGTATGTCAGGACTATTGGAATTATCAGACCAGGAATCTTTTTTTTAAAAAAACCTATGATTAGTATGCTAAGTACTTTAATGGATAAAGCAGACAGCATGCAGGAACAGATGGGTAATGTAAGCAGAGAGATGGAGAATTTAAGAAAGAATCAAAAAGAAATGCTAGAGATCACAAACACTGCAACAGAGATGAATAATGCCTTTGATGGACCTATCAGTAGATTGGGCGTGGCTGAAAAAAGACTCTCTGAGCTTGGGGATCTGTCAATAGAAACTTCCAAAACAGAAAAGCAAAGAAAAAAACACTGAACAAGAATATCCAAGAACTGTGGGACGACTACAAAAGGTGTAGCATACATGCAATGGGAATATTAGAAGGAGAAAAAAGAGAGAAAGGAACAGAAGCAATATTTGATCCAGTAATGACAGAGATTTCTCCCAAATTTATGTCACAACAAACCATGGATTCAAAAAGCTTAGAGAACACCAAGCAGGATAAATACCGAAATAATTACACCTTAGGCATATCATGTTCAAAATTGCCCAAAATTAAAGATAAAAAATCCTTCAAGAATCTAGAGGAAAAAGCTTACCTAGACTAACAAAGATAAGAATTACATCTTAACGTCTCTTCATAAACCATGTAAGCAAGAAGAGAATGGAGGAAAATATTTGAAGTGTTGAGAGAAAAACACCAACATAAAATTTCATATGCTATGAAATTATCCTTCAAAAGTGAAGGAAAAATACTTTCTCAGACAAACAAAAATTGAGGAAATTTGTTGCCAGTAGACCTGCCTTGCAAGAAATGTTAAAGTAACTTCTTTAGAGGTAAAGAAAATGATATAGGTTAGAAACTTGGATCTATATAAAGAAAGGAAGAGCATCAGAGAAAGTACAAGTGAAGGTAAAATTCTTAATTGATCTAACAGATAACAGTTTGTTCAAAAGAATAATAGCAACATGTTCAATTATGTATGCTTTTATATATATATATATATAGTTGTGTGTATATATGTGTACTTACGTATGTTTACATGAATGACAGCAATGACACAGGGTAGGAAGGGAGAAATTAGGATTATTTTGTAATTATAAGGTACTCACACTACCTATGAAATGGTGTAGTGTTAGTGTTATTTGAAAGTGGACTTGGAATAATTGTGAATGTATATAGGGAACTCTAGGGCAACCACTAAAAAAAAGCTAAAAAAAAAAAGAAAAAAAAGTACAACCAATATGCTAGGAAAGAAGAGAAAATGGAGTCATACAAATGCTCACTTAATACACAAAAGACAGAAAAAGAGGAACACAGAAGTAGAAACAAAGAACAAGCACAACAGATAGAAAACAGTAACAAATATGGTAGATATTAATCCAGCCATCAATAGTCACTTTAAACATCTCCTGTCTAAAAACACCAACTGACAGAGATTGTCAGAGTGGATCAATAAAACAAGACCCAATTATATGTTGTTTATAAAACCCACTTTAAATACAAAGACACACATAGATTAAAAATAAGTGGATGGAGAGATTTCCCTGGTGGTCCAGTGGCTAAGACTCTGTGCTCCCAATGCAGGGGGCCTGGGTTCAATCCCTGGTCGGAGGAGTAGGTCCCACATGCCGCAACTAAAGATCCTGCATGCAGCAACGAAGATCCCGTGTGCCGCAACTAAGACCCGGTGCAGCCAAATAAATAAATAAATTAGAAAATTATTCAAAAAAAATTAGTGGATGGAGAAAGATATACCATGTTAACACTAATCAAAAAGTGGGAGTGGCTATATTAATTTCAAACAGAGCAAACTTCAGAGCAAAGAAAGTTATTATCAGGGATAAAGTGGGCCATTACATAATGACAAAGGGGTCACTTCTCCAAGATGACATAACAATTCTTAATGTGCATGTGCCTGATAATGGATGGTCAAAATATGTGAAGCCAAAACTGATAGAATTTCAAGGAGAAATGGATGGATCCACTGTTACAGTTAGAGACTTCAACACGACTCTTACCAGAAATGGTCAGATCCAGCAGACAGAAGATCGGTAAGAACATAGTTGAACTCAACAACACCATCAATCAACTGGATATGATCAACATTTATAGACTACTTATCCAGCAACAGCAGAACATGCATTCTTCTCAAGCTCACATGCAACCTTCACCAAGATAAACCACATTTTGGGGCATGAAACACACCTTAACACATTTTAAAGAATAGAAATCATACAGTGTCTGCTGTAAGACCACAATGGAGTTAAACAAGATATCAATAACAGAAAGATAACTGGAAAATTCCAAATACTTGGAGATTAAACAACATACTTCTAAATAACATGTGGGTCAAGAAAGAAAAGCATAAAAACGAATATTATGAACAACTCTGTGCTCGCAAATTTGACAAACTAGATGAAATGAACAAACTCCTTGAAAGACACAATATGCCAAAACTCACACAAGAAGAAATAGACAACCTGAATAGGCCTGTATCAATTAAAGAAATTGAATCAATAATTAATAACCTTCTGAAACAAAGCACCAGGCCCAGATGGGTTTACTGATGAATTCTACCAAATATTTAAGGAAGAAATTACACGAATTATCTACAATATCTTTCATATAGAAGCAGAGAGAATACTTCTCAATTCATTCTCTGAGGCCAGCATTACCCTAACACCAAAACCAAACAAAGACATTATAAGAAAAGAAAACTACAGACCAATATCTGACATGAATATAGATGCAAAAATCCTTAGCAAAATATTATCAGATTGAATCTAACAATTTATAAAAGGAATTCTACATCATGACCATGTGGGATTTATCCTACTATGCGAAGCTTGTTCATCATTCAAAAATCAGTTAATATATTCCATCACATCAGCAAACTAAAGAAGAAAAATCACATGGTTATATCAATAAATACAGAAAAAGCATTTGATAAAATTCAACCCCCATTCTTGATAAAGACTATCAGTAAACTTGTAATAGAGGAGAACTTCCTCAACTTGATAAAGAATATCTACAAAAAACCTACAGTTAGCATCATACTTAATGGTGAGAAACTTGAAGCTTTCCCACTAACGTTAGGAACTAGGCAAGAATGTTCCCTTTCACCACTCCTTTTCAACATCATACAGGAAGTTCTAGCTAATGCAATAAGATAAAGAAATAAAAGATATACTGATTGGGAAGAGAGAAGTAAAACCATTTTTCTTTGCAAATGATATAACTGTTTATGTAGAAACTCTGAAAGGATTTTTTAGAAAACCTTCTGAAACTAATTAGCAACTATAACGAAGTTTCAAGGCACAAGGTTAAAGTATGAAAGTTAATAGCTTTCCTATTTATCAGTGCATTAAGTGGCTCAAGCTGCCATAAAAAACAAACAAACAAACAAAAAGCCATAGACTATGTGGCTTAAACAAGAAAAATTTACTTTCTAACAGTTCTAGAGGCTGGAAGTCAGAGATTAAGGTACCAGCACAGTAGGTACTGGCTTACGGATGGCCACCTTATCACTGTGTCCTCATATATGGTAGACAGCAAAAGAGCTCTGATGGCTCCTCCTTTTCTTATAAGGGTGCTAATCCCATCACGAGGGGCCCGTTCCTCATGACCTCCTCTAAACCTAATTATCCAAAGTCCCCATCTCCAGATACCATCACACTGGGGGTTAGGGCTTCAACATATGAATTTTGGAGGCACATAATTCAGTCCATAACATTCTTCCCTGATCCCCAAAATTCATGTCCTTGCATCCAAAATACACTCATTTCATCCCAAGAGCCCCCAAAGTCTTAACTTGTTCCAGCGTTAACTCTAAGTTCTTACGTCCAAAATCTTATCTAAATGTCATTTAAATCATATATGGGTAAAACTCCAGATATGATTCATTCTAAGGCAAAATTCCTCTCCAGTTGTGAACCTGTGAAACCAGACAAGTCATGTGCTTCTAAGATATAACTGTGGGACAGGCATAGGATAGAAGTTCCATTCCAATAGGGAGAAAGAGAAAATAAGGAAAGGGGTGACAGGTCCCAAGCAAGTCCAAAACTTAGTACGGTGAATTTCATTAGATCATAAGGCTCAAGACTAATCCTCTTTGGTTTAGTATTCTGCTTTCTAGCCTTGCTGAGGTGGGGGTTGTGCCTCTGCAACTCTGCCTGGAGGGAGCCCACCCACAAGGCTCTGGGCTGCCTTCTGACCTGTTGAATCTGAGGCAGTGGCCCCCCTTTTTGAACCAAGGAGGCAGCTCTGATGATCTCTGAATTACCTTAGGGGTTATTATTCACTTGTCTTGAAGAATAGCACATTGTTGTTGCTATTAGCTCTGTGGTCCTGTCCTGTAACATCTAAGAAGTTCAGTAGCCTCCGTTCATTTTCAAATTGGCAGTTTCTGCTCATGTAGTCCCATAATTTCTTATGTATGTATGTATGTATGTATTTATTTATTTTTGTCTGTGTTGGGTCTTTGTTGCTGTGCGTGGGCTTTCTCTAGTTGCCGCAAGTGGGGGCTACTCTTCGTTGCGGTGCGCGGGCTTCTCATTGCAGTGACTTCTCTTGTTGTGGAGCACAGGCTCTAGGCGCGCAGGCTCCAGTAATTGTGGCACGCGGGCTCAGTAGTTGTGGCTCATGGGCCCTAGAACGCAGGCTCAGTAGTTGCAGCACATGGGTTTAGTTGCTTCGCGGCATGTGGGGTCTTCCCAGACCAGAGATCGAACCCCTGTCCCCTGCATTGGCAGGCGGATTCTTAACCACTGCACCACCAGGGAAGTCCCCCATAATCTCTTTACCAAGTGATAGTTTAGCTTTACCCTTGGAGTTCTCTTGCTAACCTGATTTCTCAATTTTTGCAATATGGACAAGATGAGAATTTTCCACATCTTTAAGTTCTAATTCCTTTTTGCTTAACAATTTTTTATTCAATTCATTTCTCTCTTTTCTCATTTTACTATAAGCAGTCAGTATGAACCAAGCTGCTCTTTCAATACTTTGCTTAGAAATCTCCTCAGCTAAATATCCAATTTCATTGCTCACAAGTCTGTCTTCCACGAAACACTAAAACATGAACATAATTTAGACACTCTGTATGATACTGTAATGGTCGATATATGTCTTGATACATTTGTCCAAACCCATAGACTATACAGCACCAAGAGTGAACCTTAATTTAAACGATGGCCTTTGAATAATAATGATACTTCAGTGTAGGTTCATTTATGGTAACAAATATACCTCACTGGGGGGCATTTGACAGTGGCAGTGTGGGGTCAGGAGGTATATGGGAAATCACTGTACCTTTCTCTCAATTTTGCTATGCACCTAAAACTGCTCTAAAAACTAAATTATATTTAAATTGAAAAAAGTGAACTCACCCATGTAATTATGAAATCAAGAAATAAAACATTAGATAAGTAGTATTGTAGAAGCCTTCCTCATCCCTCTTCCCAGTTATTATCTCTGCCTTTCAGTACTGACTCTTAATAGTACTGATTAGTTTTGTCTGTTTGGGGCACTATTTATATGGAATCATATGTAGTGCATCTTTTTGTGTATCTCACTTCTTTCACTCATGTGATATTTTGGAATATTTCATTTGTGTTGCTGCATGTGGCTGTAGTTTATTTTCAATTCAGTGTAGTATTCCATTATAAAATTTACTACAATTTATTTTCAGCTACTCAGAGACTTGTTTTTGCTTTCTTCTTGATTATTGACTGCAAATGTGACCTCTGAATAACTGAGGTGTTATTGTATGAATAAAATAAAATTCTTATTTATTTAATTTTTAGTGGTAAATATGTAAATTCATAAACTGGATATAATCATACTTTTAAAACTAGTAAGGTATTAGGAAGTTTAAAAATTTCTCATTTAAGTTATAACTGTTACATTATTTTACATATAAAGTTGATTTATTTCTGCTTTGCTATAACACTTGCAATATTATTTCTTGACTGATTAATTACATTTCAACTTCTGATTACTCATGTGCTTTGTACATAGTCTTGTGTTATTGGTCGAGTGTTCCTTTGTACAACTTCGTGTTTTATTTATGCAGCTTGGTTGTCATTTTTAAAAGGTATGTGACATTTATTTCTTTTGTCACTCATTACCACCAGCTTCTCCTTATCTTCCCCCCATTAGAGAGGGCTGCATAAAGCAGTTTCATGCTTGCAGCTGATTTAATACATTTGAATGACATAAAGTCCTGAAAGATAGATCAGAAAAAAGCAAAAAGCCAAAGCTTAAATATTTATTGAATAAATAATTAGTTTAATTATACAGAAAAGTAAAAAATGGGGATGATACTTCGCCAAAAATATAAAAGCTAACAGAAAAAAAAAGTATTTTTCAGCTCTGTAAGCAAAAGAGGAAGATCACAAAATTTATGGACCCCATTGATACGTGAATGTGCTCAGCTTTCTGTTTTTCTGTAATTTATCATCAGTAGTCAGTTGCTTACAGCAAATGCCTCTTATAAAGGTGTGGAAAGCAGAAACAGAATAGGGAAGAAAATGGTTGAGGATACTTTAAAAAGCTGTTTATATCAGATGATGTGCAAACCTGATCACAAACAACCTAGATTACCTAAGAAGTGGCAGATGCTACTCCAAAGCCCCTAGACATTCTTAAAAACTTTTGAGATACAGAAGTCCCTGAAAACTGGAAAGGTAAATATGTAGCACTTGCCTTTTTAAAAGAAAAAGGAGGTAATTTGGTAATTTGAGAATTAGAAAATGATTCAATTTATAATGATTTACAACAGTCCCAGATAATCCAGAAGCTGGATTTTTAATTAGTGTAGACTCTGATTCTAGTTCAAAACATATATTGCCCTTTTTGGCCTATTGTTAGAAGTGGAGTAGCTTAGTAAGTGGCTCTGTGGTAGACTTAGGTTTTTCTAGAACCTACTTTGGTAAGGAGCAAGAAATGAAATACTTTGTCCTGGGACTTCCCTGGTGGCACAGTGGTAAAGAATCCATCTGCCAATGCAGGGAACATGGGTTCAATCCCTGCTCCAGGAAGATCCCACATGCCGCGGAGCAACTAAGCCCGTGCACCACAACTAAGCCTGCGCTCTAGAGCCCATGAGCCACAACTACTGAGGCCATGTGCCACAACTACAGAGTCCACATGCCGCAACTACTGAAGCCCGCGTGCCTAGAGCCCGTGCTCCGCATCAAGAGAAGCCACCACGATGAGAAGCCCACTCACTGCAACAAAGAGTAGCCCCCACTCGCCACAGCTAGAGAAAGCCCATGCATAGCAATGAAGACGCAACACAGCCAAAAAAAAAAAAAAAAAAAAAATACTTTGTCCTATCTAAAGTGAGGCTTTGATTGTGTCCCAAAGGACATTTTTAAAAATACATTTATTTATTTAGTTTCAGCTTCAGGAGTTGTGCATTGGCAGGCGGATTCTTAACCACTGCGCCACCAGGGAAGTCCCCCAAAGGACATTTTTCTGGGACAAATCAATAATTGCTTGGAACTTTTCATCTAAACTGATAGTTTTGGACTGGGAGGATATATTAAATCATATTTATAGAGCAAAAATCTATTTCTATTGTACTGTGCTAGTTGCTGAGGAAGGGTTGTGGAATGGTTCTTGACCACTAGGATTTAATCTAAAAGGGCAGATAACTACAAAGAAATAACCACAGTGTATAACAAATAGAAAAATGTGGTCCTGTAGACGTGTTTGATTTGGTTTTATAGCATTTGGAATCTCACCTTTAGATTCGATTTATGCTCCATAGTCATCCTGCCTGCCACAGTCACCTTGCCAGTCACACTCATTTATGTTTCCCTGCCTGGACCCTGAAGGCATTTGGGGATTGCATCAATTTGGAGCATGAGTAGGGTTGCAATCAGCAGAGATGAGGAAAGGGAAGAACTGGTATAAACCCGTTCTTAGAAGCTAGAAAGCTCAAGATCGGAAAGTTCAGAGATCCTGAACCTAAAATGCAATGACCCAGCAGAAGGGATATAAAATCATATTTATTTATTTTGTGTTAATAAGCATGCATATTTTGTTTAAAAATCATGTTTGGTTTACATGTGTTTTGAATGTTTCTTCTGGGGGAAAATAAAATTCTTTCTCGACAGTTGGTATCAGTTTCCTGAAATTCTGTCTTCAGCTTCTTTTTCTCTCATCTGAGCCGTAGCTTTCTGTGTGCTACTTTAGCTTTTATTATCTTTTTTTTTTTTTAATATTTATTTATTTGGCTGCTTCGGGTCTTAATTGTGGTACTCGGGATCTTCAGTCTTCGTTACAGCATGTGGAATCTTTTTAGTTGCGGCATGCAGGATCTAATTCCCTGACCAGGGATCAAGCTCGGGCCCCCTGCATAGGGAGCACAGAGTCTTAGCCACTGGACACCAGGGAAGTCCCAGCTTTTATTATCTAACTCTAGTTATCTTAAGAAGAGTTTTGGATTTGCCCCATGGAAATTGTTTAGGTGTAATTAAATGTAACTCCTACAGTAATCTGTATCTCTAATGGAACAGTTAGTATACTATTTGTGACCTGTTGACTTTAGAGCTATGAGATTATGCATCCCTGATTTATACTACATGTTGACTATGTTCTTTTATGAAGAAATATCTTTTAGGGACTTCCCTGGCAGTCCAGTGGTTAAGACTCCGTACTTCCACTGCAGGGGGCACGGGTTTGATTCCCAGTGTGGAACTAAGATCCCTCATGCCCCGTGGCATGGCCAAAAAAAAAAAAATCAAAGAGTTTTCTAGAACTTTATGAAAACTTCAGTTCTTATAATTAATATAAACTTTCTTTCACTTTTTACATTTGACCTCTTAGTTCATTGTGGAGCAGATCTTGAGCTTTGTTTAATCCAGAGTGTTATTGGTCAAGAGGTAATATATGATTTGCATGTATATAAGGCAACCAAGCATATCCTAAAACCTACAACTTTTAGTTTTGAATCACAGTAATATTGTATAATGAAAAAACCTAGTGATAAGTAGCCATTTCATTAAATTAAGTTGAAGCATAAGGAAGCAAATCATTTTTCTTTTTTAATTGATTTAGGTGCCAAATATAAGACTACAACAACTTTCCTTAATTGTCACACTGATATCTAAAATATGTAAATAAAAAAATCGTTATTTTTAAAATTGGCTCCTCTTTCTGCCTGTCTGACTTTTTATGGTGGTACCAACATTTTTCTTGCTTCCTTTCCTGGAAAATCTGGAGTTATCTTAGATGTATTTCTTTTTAACTGCTCCTGTCATATCCCTTCCCGCATCACAACTGATTACTAGGTTTCTATGTTTAGTCTTATCTACTTTTTTTCCCTCTGTCTATAGTATCACTAGTGACGTTGACTAACGAGTTGGATGCTATATGCTACTAACATTTAGAAATTTCCAGATCAATAGCATAGGTTATCAAAGCATCACTTCTTGAATTAAGAGCAGGAAGAAATTAGCTAGGGAGGACACCTTCATTTTGACTATTCCAGCTTCATCTCCTGCTTAGATTTTTAAGGCTCAGAAAAATGTCATAGAAGTGTTCCCCTTGCTCCAAATGAGTAATATTAAATGTAATCTTTCTTCTTCTAGAATGTTCAATAAAATGTTTTAAGCCACTTGTATTAATCAAGGAAACTAAAAGAAAATTGACAAGCACTGATAGAAAACCCAACTCGAACCGTCTTAAACAATCGAGGGAAATTATTAGCCACTATGACTGGAAAGTCCAAGAATAGGTCAGATTCCATGTAAGGCAGAGCCAGCTACTCAGGAAATGTCACCAAGGACCCAGAGTCCTTTTATCTTTGAACTCCACTTTATGCAGTTTTGGCCTCATCTTCAGACTGTACATGGTGGGGCAGCAGCTATAGGCTTTCTCCTCTGGTAGTAAAATGGCTGCGAGGTCACAGTTCCAAACCTTATATCCTCATGCACTATCATCTAAAAGAGTGTGTCCCTCTACTAGCTGCTAAGGAACTACCTGTGGGTAAGAGGATGACCATGGTTATGTGCCAAGGATCCATCCTTGGCACTAGATCAGTCCTATCCAGACCAAATAGAGCTGTGAATGGGAGCAGAGTGATTTTTCCAAAATGCATCTGGGGACTTTTCCAAGAAGGGGGAATGGATGATAGACAGTAAATCATAGATGTTTACTAAAATACTCAGTGATATTACTACTTATCTTTTATTCAGAACACACATGCTTATTGGTCTGTGAGGTCTAGCATGGAGTTTGTGCATATGTCTGTTTAAAAAAGTTCTTAGGGTGATTCTGTTGCACACCTGTGGTTCAGAACCACTGATAGGGCTTCCCTGGTGACGCAGTGGTTGAGAGTCCGCCTGCCGATGCAGGGGACATGGGTTCGTGCCCCGGTCTGGGAGGATCCCACATGCCGCGGAGCGACTGGGCCCGTGAGCCATGGCCGCTGAGCCTGCGCGTCCGGAGCCTGTGCTCCGCAACGGGAGAGGCCACAACAGTGAGAGGCCCGCATACCGAAAAAAAAAAAAGAAAAAAAAGAACCTCTGATAGCATGGTATCACTTACTTCTTGTACATTGAAATAAAAAATAGTTCTCAAGTTATGTGACGTACATTTCTGTCTCCAGAGGGCACTGTTTCTTTAACAAGCAAATGAGGAATTTAATTGCTTTGTTTATAAGCTGAACCTTTTGAAATTTAATTTAGGAGTTAGTTGATATGTTCTTGACATTCTGGTCAGGTCATAAGGATTGAAGAGTATTTCAGTTTCACCTGTAGTATAACTACCCAGGAAGTCCAAACTAATTTTCTTAACAGCCTCTGAATAACAATTAATGATCTCTTTTAGAAATATCTTACCAAATAATTCAGTGTATCCTTGTGTATAAATACAGGAAAAGTTACAATGAAATCTTTTTCTGTGTTTCTTTCCTTGCTCCTATTTCTTTAAAAATAAAATGTAGTGAGTCAGGTCATGCACCTGTTTTGTAATGATTATATTTGTCTGGTTTATAAAATAAGCGGAATCCTTAGTCCTTAGCAAAGTCCTTTCAGGTGTTAACTTTAAAACATGTTTCTGGACTTCCCTGGTGGCGCAGTGGTTAAGAGTCCGCCTGCCAATGCAGAGGACACAGGTTTGATCCCTGGTCTGGGAAGATCGCACATGCAACTAACCCCATGCGCCACAACTACTGAAGCCCATGCTCTTTAGGGCCCGCATGCCACAACTACTGAAGCCCGCGAGGCTAGAGCCCGTACTATGCAACAAGAGAAGCCACTGCAATGAGAAGCCCGTGCACCGCAACTAGAGTAGCCCCCGCTCACCACAACTAGAGAAAGCCTGCACAGAGCAACGAAGACCCAGTGCAGCCAAAAAGAAAAAACAAAAAAAAAAAAAAAAAGAAACACGTTTCTGCCTAGAACTGCTGTCCGAAATTTTTCTTTCACACAGCACAGCCACTGACTGCCTTAGATTTCTTTTTTATTATAGCCTGTTGAAAGTATTAATAAGCTTCTAAAAATAAAAAATACTCCTCTCCCAAACTTCATTTAAATTTATCTTAATCTGGATAGTATATGGGAAAAGTGGAACCTGTTCTTGATGTCACCTCAGAAAAGTAGATCAATCAGCAGATTTCTAAATAGTAACAGCAAAACGTAATAAATAAATTTTGAGTTTTTTTCTGTTTATTTTTGCTTAGTTCTTTTTTTAGAAAATTAGTGGGTTTTGAATCACTTTATCCAGAAAGCATATAATGACTTTATTTGACTATAATGTGAATAGTTTCATCATCATCACTTTTATAATTTTTCTTCCTTCAGATAAATACAGCATTTGTTTTCTTTCATGACTTCAAATTTTCTAGATTTTTGGACCCTCTCTCCATCTCAGATTTTGGTTAATATTTTAATTGTCCCATATTGCTTTTTAAAAAATCTAGGAAAATGCGAAATAACATCTTCTTTATTTTAATGAAATTCTGTAGAGTAAAAAGGGAAATTAAGTATACTATTGATTTTAAAGGTAGATTTAAATTAGGATTTTAAAAGAATAGCCATTTAAAAAAAAAATCTAGAATTTCACCAAGTTGTTTAGCTCTGTGAGTTTGGAGGAAAGGGGTCCCTTGATACTGGTTTTAAAAATTTTGTTAGGTATCTTGTTCCCTTTTTGCCTATGTTAGAGGCATCCCAGAAAAGCAAGAGAAATCATATGTAGCAGTCTGAGTGCAGCAGGTAGGAAATGTAGTAGAAGATGGGAGCAGTGAGACTCCAGATTTTCTTTGCCTGGTGATAGAAGGGAAGTGGGTTGAGCATTATGGGATGCTTATACAGTTCTGAGCTTTAAGCCTCCCTTATCCAGCTGCCTTCTAGAATTGCAGAGATTCAGTAAAGGTAGTGAGACATGAAACAGAGGGGGCTGATGATGAACACTGGGGCAAAATGCAAAGTGGTAATAATAAACACTTTTATATTGCTTTGAGAAATTGACATATAGGTGGTATCATTAATGTGTATAATGGTTTAGTTCTGTAGCCATAAGCATTTGCCATCTTGGGTACCTGCCCCTAATGCTGTTCAGCAGGCTAAAGAGAGATATATATTATTGCCATGACTAATTGCTGCACATTAAACATGACCCCCTTTCCATCCCACCACTGTTTCATGTTTTAAAAAATTATTCTGTGAATGTTTAATGCCCAATTTTTTTCTCCCTTACATGCAAATAACTACAATTAAGTTAAGCTAATTGGGCAATTTGAAAGGCTTGAGATTATACTAATTGTCTCAGTACAGTTCACTTAAGAACTGTAAACATTTATTGAGCATTACTAAGTACCCAACACTAGTAGGTGCAAGGAAACTAACTTTTTTTGAGCACCTACTAGGTACCAAGTACTGTTAGGTATTTTACATTAATGGTAGAAACTTGTGTAATGCTCAGAACAGCTCTCTGAGTGATGATGATGCTCTTTTCATAGATGAAAAACTAGGATTTACAAAAGTTAAGTAATTTGCTCAAGATGTAAAGATAAGTGAAATAGTGGCCATCGAACCTCTTCTTATTTTCTCAAACCCCTGGCCCGTATTTTTTATAGATAATTTTTCCATTATTCATTATTAGCAAGATGGTGATTTCTTTTAATGACTACAAATTTCTTGACACTTCTCTCCTTAAGAAGTGGGGATCTATGTCCCCTCCCCTGGAATCTGGGCAGGCTTGTGACTGCTTTAACCAGTAGATGACAGGGAAAACAATGTTGTGAGACTCTGAGGCTAGGACATAAAAGGCAATGTTGTTTCCACCTTAATGCATGGAACACACATGCTTGGAGGCCTGAGCTGCCATGTAAAAAGTCCAGGTACCCTGTAGCCACCATGCTGTGGGGAAGCCAAGCCTTATGGAGAGTCTGCCTATCCAGACACGTGAGTGAAGAAACCTCCAGGTGATTCTAATCACCCGCTGTTGAGTCTCATTCTCAGCCTTCAAGTCATCCCAGTTGAGGTCCTGGATAGAGTGGAATGAAGTCATCCTTACTGTTCCCTGTCTGCATTCCTAACCCATGGAATCTGTGAGCATAATAAAATGCTTGTTATGTTAAGTCACTAAGATTTGGGGGGTAGTTTGTTACTCAACAGTAGTAACTGGAACAGCAAGTGACATAAACCTTTCCAGCCCGCATGATCTCTCCTTTTTCACTACACGTTTACTACACATGTAGTCATTACTAATTTGTTAATATTTATTCATCATGTGATTATTTCATTTGAGGTACTTTTCTATCCCAACTAGGTTATAAACTTCTTTGAGGCAGGAGTGATTAAAAAAATTTTTTTAAAAAGTACTCATCAACTGTCTACTCTGTTGCAAGCACTGTTCTAGGTGCTGAGGATTAATCAGTGAACAGAAACAGATGCAAACTTTCTGCCTTAATGGAGCTTACATTTTAGTGGGTGTTTTGTACCTACATTACCTAAGAGTATCAAATTTATAGTGGCTGATACAGTGTTATTGATAAACTCTAATGTTAAACTCCTCAATCTTAAGATTTTTCTGAGTAGAGTTGCATTGCATTAGAAATTTTAACAGCTTAAGTTGCTGTAGTTAATTTTATTTTGAGTCAGAACTCATTTAGCTACTGTCATATTTAATAATTATTAAAATTTCAGTTAATAACATTACCTTATCTTAAATTCCTGTTTATTTAAAACAATGTTTTCCTTTATAGTTGAGAAGAGACACTGTTGAAAGCTTTTGTTATCGTGTCAAATTTGTGTTAGACCTCTGAGTAGGGAGAACAGAAAAATCTTTCTTGGAATTCCTGTTTCAATCCTACTGTGTAGGCAAGCATGCAAATGGAAAGATGCCTACCAGTAGTTAGTTTTCTTCAACTCAACGTGAGTAGTAAGTGGTTAGACATTGTGAAAATTAGAGAGGGAGCCAAAAAAGCATTGAAATGCGAAAATGGTACGTTTTGATTGTCCATGTTTACCTTCTCTTACAGTGTTCTTTTTTTGAAAATTTCTTAAGGCACACAAACCAAGATACCAAAGTAAGAGTTCCTGATTATATTTTTAAAAGTTACAACTCAAATGACATCCCTTCTACAAAGCTTTTTATCAAATAAGAAGTAATTATTTCCTCCTTTGTTTACTCAGCATGCTTTGTTTTAAACCTCTAATGTAGCACTAATCATGTTTTGTAATATTGTATCTCTTCCTGGATTGTGAGATCCTTGAGGGTGGGAGATATCTTTGTACTGCTGTTGTACTGCTGGGAGATATCTTTGTACTGCTGTTACTCATAGACATGATATAAATGATATATTAGGTTAAGTTGTATGCAGATATATTATGGGACTGATAATGGTGAGTGATACTTAGGTCTCTTCTTAGTCAAGATATGAATCTAAATAAATAATAGTTGTTTTTTTTTTCTTTTTGGCCGTGATGTGTGGCTTGCAGGATCTTAGTTCCCCGACCAGGGATTGAACCTGTGCCCTCGGCAGTGAAAGTTCAGAGTCCCAACCACTCGACTGCCAGGGAATTCCCAATAAGTATTAGTTTTGCCAGAAATATCACATTGCCACCACCACTGCCCCCAACCACCATCAAATTAAATCTCGCTCTCAGCTCTACTAGCCAGAGTGGCAAGTTGTCCACCCTCCTTAAGGTGATAAAAGGAATTCCAGGGCCTTTTACAGTCTAAAAAAAAACTGAGAGAAAGGCAGAGATTGTTCTAGTTTTAACTTTCAAAATGCTTTTTGTCCAAGTCTGTGTGATCCTTTAAAAGAGAAGCATAGGCGTGAAGATCTTTTGCCTTGGTGCCAAAAGACACAATGCCTAATCTTCAGTCCCCCAACATCCCTCATGCTGTTCTGTCAGAGTGCCGCTGTCTAAGTGAGAACCCACAACTCTTATTTCTTCTTCTAGCTTCTTAAGTTGGAAGTTTAGGTTATTGATGTGAGATCTTTCTTCATTTATAATATAGGCATGTATAGCTATAAATTTCTCTCTAAGCACCTCTTTCATTGTATCCTGTACGTTTTGATAGTGTGCTTTTATTTTTGTTTATCGCGATGTTTTTTGTTTGTTTTCTTGGCCTCACTGTGCGGCATGTGGAACTTCCCCGACCACATCGAATCTGCGCCCACTGCAGTGGAAGCGCTGAGTCTTAACCACTGGACCACCAGGGGAGTCCCTCAAAGTAGTTTTTGATTTTGATCATGATTTCTTCTTTGACCCATTAGTTATTTATTGGAGTCTCTTGTTTAACTTCCATGTATTTGTGAATTTTCCAGCACCTTCTGTTATTAATTTCTAATTCCATTCCGTTGTGGTCAGAGAGCATACTTTGTATGATTTCAGTACTTTAAAAGTTTGTTTTATGACCTAACGTATGCTCTGTTCTGGATAGTGTCCTACGTTCACTTGAGAATAATGCATGGTCTGCTAATGTTGAGTTGAATGTTCAGTAGATGTCTGTTAGGTCTAGTTGGTTGATATTGTTGATCTAATCTTCTTTGTCTTCTGCCTACTCAGATTTGCTGTTGAACCCCTGTAATGACTTTTTCATTTCATTTATTGTATTTTTCAACTGCAGAAATTTTATTAGGTTCTTCTTTTTTAAAAGTAATTTCTGTCTCTTAATTTATAGTCAATTTTGTGAGGTATTGTTCTCATATTTTCCTTTAGTTCTTTGGTTATTTTAAATAGCTGATTTTAAACCTTTGTCTTATAGACCAGTGTCTCATAGTTTCTTGTTTCTTTGTGTAACTTGTAAATTTTGTTGAAAACTGGACATTTAAAATAATGTAACATGGATGGACCTAGAGATTGACATACTAAGTGAAGTAAGTCAGAGAAAGACAAATATATGATTTCGCTTATATGTGGAATCTAAAAAAAAGGTACAAATGAACTTATTTGCAAAACAGAAGTAGAGTCACAGATGTAGAAAACAAACATATGATTAGCAGGGGATGAGGGGGGCAGGGATAAATTGGGAGATTGGGATTGAGATATACACACTACTAATAGTAAAATAGATAACTGATAAGAACCTACTGTATAACACAGGAGACTCTACTTAATACTCTGTAATGGCCTATATGGGAAAAGAATCTTAAAAAAGAGTGAATATATGTATATGTATAACTGATTCACTTTGCTGTACACCTGAAACTAACACAACGTTGTAAATCAACTATACTCCAATAATATTTTTAAATAAATAAATTAATTAAATAATGTAATGTGGCACTTCTGGAAGTCAGATTCTCTTCTCTCCTCAAAGTTTGTTGTTTCTTCTTGGTGGTTGGTTGGTTGTTTCATGACTTCTCTGAATTAATTCTGTAAAGTCTGTATTTTTTGTTGTGTGTGGCCACTTAAGTCTCTGCTTGGTTAGCTTAGTGGCCAGCTAATGATTGGACATAGATTTCCTTAAAAACCTGGAACCAATCAGTCTCCCAGTCTTTGCTAAGGGACTCTCTGTGTGTATTGGGGCATGCCTTCAGCAATCAGGCATTTGACAACTCTGCATTAGCCTTCACTTCCTGCTTGCCCAGAGCTTCGGGGTCAGCTGTAAATGAGAGCTTAGAGCTTTCTCAGGTCTTTCCTGAGCAGGTGAACAGCCCTACGCATGTACATAGTCTTCTAGGTTCCCAGGAATATGTCAGAGCTTTTCAAAGCCATCTATGGACATCTCATTCCCCAGTTTTTCCTTTTAAGCTTTTTGGTTAGCTTATTGTATACCCTAGCTATTATCTACCACCTGAGGTATCTGTGATGTTAAACAATTGCCTATAATTGTTTTTAACAAATGCCCCCAAGAAAAAGGCTTTCTGCTCTGGACAATCACCAGTTTAGGTCATATAAAGACATCTCTGCAAGTGATGTCTTCCAGGGAACCACCAGATAGGTCAAATAATGATAATTTTCTGGGAATGTGGCTTTGAAGGAACTCCAGTCCATTCTGCCCCACTTTGTTCACTGACAGGCTGCTGGTTTGCACCACAGTTGTGGGATGTTGATTTTCAAGGATACTGTGGAGCTGGACCCGGGCAAGGAGAGTGGAAATGGGGCACATCAAAACATCACAAAGCTTGTTTCCTTACCAAGATTCAGAAATTTTTCATGAATAATGCTGCTTGAATTGCTACAAGTTTTGAATTAATTTCCAGACTTCTAGAAAAATTGATTTTTGACAACTTTTGCTAGTTTTCTTGATGCTTTTATGGATCAGAAAATGTTTGTATATCCTTACTCTGCTATTTTTGCATCACTCCCTTTGTTTCTTTTCTCCTCCTTTGAGAAGTTAACTATTTTACGGGCAGCGGTGGGGGTGGGGGGCTATTTGACTCAAAACACCAGTAAGTTTCATTTCTTCTCTGATGGTCCAACTTAATTTCCCTCAGTGAGTCAACAGATGGGAGTGGTCTTCTGCATTCTTGACAACTTCCGTTTTCCATTTCTTAGAGCTGTGAGAACAATTCAGAATTGATAACTAATAAGTTCTACTACCAGATAAAGACAAAAAAGGTGATAGTAAGTTTGGAAAAAAAGTGATATCTACTCAAATAAATAGAGTACTTCCAGCCAAAAATCCAACAGTTTTCTTGGACTTTGAATAAATATTTAAAATGTTAGACCAAAGAAAAATAAAAAACAAAATTTAGAATTTTAAGAAAACTTGTTTTATTAACTGCTTCTATAACTGTTTCTTACTTTTTATGTTGTCTCCTGTCAGGATGCCCGACATGCAGCAGAAGGAGAAATATATACCAAACTTAATCAGAAAATTGATGAATTTGTTCAGCTTGCTGATTATGACTGGACAATGTCTGAGCCAGATGGAAGAGCTAGTGGTTACTTAATGGATCTTATTAATTTTTTGAGAAGCATCTTTCAAGTGTTTACTCATTTGCCCGTAAGTATAAAAAAATTTCAAAAAATTGTTATAATTTTGCTTTCTGAAGTATATTTTAGAATTCAATTTTAGTTGGAGGCTTACTTGTTTAAACCAACTTCCTAGCTTGAATATTTCTTTTCTATTTTTATAAATCAATTTGTGAAGAATCTTAGCCATTTTTTACTGAGTAAAAATTGATATATAACATTTATATAAATTTCAGATGTATAACATTATAAATCAATATTTTATACACTACAGTGACCACCACCATAAGTCTAGTTACCATCCCCTTCACCCACTTCACCCTCCCCCCGACCCGTATCCCTCTGGTAACCACCAATCTATTCTCTGTATCTTTGAGTTTGTCTTTGTTTTTATTTTGTTTGATTCCACATACAAATGCAATATACAGTATTTGTCTTTCTCCATCTGACTTATTTCACTTAGCATAATACTCTCAAGGTCCATCCATGTTGTCACAAATGGCAAAATTTCTTTCTTTTTTATAGCTGTATAGGTTGTATACATGTGCTACATTTTCTTTATCTATTCATCCATTGATGGACACTTAGGTTGTTCTCATATCTTGGCTATTGTTAATTATGCTTCAGTGATCATAGGGGTGCATATACTTTCAAATCTGTGTCTTCCTGTTTCTCCAAATAAATATGCAGAACTAGAACAGCTGGATCATATGGCAGTTCTACTTTTAATTTTTTGAGGACTCTCCATACTGTTTTCCATAGTGGCTGCACCAGTTTACATTGTCACCAACAGCATATGAGGGTTCCCTTTTCTCCACATTTTCTCCAATACTTATTATTTCTGGTTGTTTTGATAATAGCCATTCTAACAAATGTGAGGTGATATCTCATTGAAGTTTTGATTTGCATTTTCCTGATGATTAGTGATGTTGAACATCTTTTCATGTGCCTGTTGGCCATCTGTATGTCATCTTTAGAAAAATATCTATTCAGATCTTCTGTCCAGTTTTTCAGCTGTTTGTTTTTTTGTTGTTGAGTTGTGTGAGTTCTTTATATATCTTGGATATTAACCCCTTATTGGGTATATGATTTGCAAATATCTTCTCCCATTGCCTTTTCATTTTGTTGATGGTTTCCTTCACTGTGCAGAAGCTTTTTAGTTTCATGTGGCACATTTATTTTTGCTTTTGTTTCTCTTACCTTTGAGGTCAGATCTAAAAAACATGGCTAAGACCAATGTCAAGGAGGTTACCTCCTATGTTTTCTTACAGAAATTTTATAGTTTCAAGTCTTTAATCCATTTTGAGTTAATTTTTGTGTATGCTATAAGATAGTGGTCTAGTTTCATTTTTTTGCATGTGGCTGCCCAGTTTTCCCAACACCATTTATTGAAAAGATTCTCCTTTCCCCACTGTATGTTCTTGGCCTCTTTGTTGTAAATTAGTTGTCCATGTATGTGTGGGTTTATTCCTGGACTCTCTATTATGTTCCACTGAACAGTGTGTCCGTTTTTGTACCAATACCATGTTTTGATTACTGTGGCTTTGTAGTATAGTTTGAAATCAGGGATCATGATACCTCTTTAGTCAGTTATTTGAAATTTTAATTTGTTTTACTTTTTAACCCAAATAACTACAACTCTCTTTCCACCAAACCCAAAACAAAACCCTGAAGTTGACAGCACAGGCTTAAATAGAAATAAACTCTAATAGGAGTAGTTTTTATGAAAGTCAATATAATCAATGCCTTTTCCTATCAGAAAAGGCCAAGAAATTATTGGATATTTTTAGGCTAGAGATTAAAGGTAAAATAGGAACATTGTTCTATACTAATATATAGTCATAGTACATCTATATCTTGAATAATCTGTTGATGAAACATTAAAAAAAACGATGTAACAGGGATATTTGAGCGTGAATAGGCTGAAACACTGGATTCTTCAGAAGAGGGATGCAAAGGGAATTCCCTGGCAGTCTAGTGGTTAGGACTCCATGCTTTCACTGCTGAGGGCCCAGGTTCAGTCCCTGGTTGGGGAGCTAAGATCCCACAAGCCGCACGGTGCGACCAAAGGGAAAAAAAAAAGGAAGGCAAAGATCAAAGAGATGATGGTAGGGTGCACATTCTCTCATTAGGTATATTTAACAAAAGAACTACTGTTAAAATGTGAATGGAATAGTTTTGTACAAATAAAATAGGGAGAAATTTTGACCTTTTTATGATCTCATGATAAGATGTAGCTAGACACAACAAAGTTTAATATGGAGCCTACCCAACTGCTTCCAACCATCTCCCTTGTTTGAAATGAAAAAAAAAAAAAGTTATTCTCCTCACCCTTCACTCTTTCCCCATCAAAGGGCCACTTAGAATAGTTGAAGGAAGGTGTTGCTAAAAAATAAATAGAAGAATTTCTTAAAGAGATTTTAACAGTGGATTTGTGCCAAAGAACTTTTAGAAGCTTACCCAGGGATGATACTATATTCCTCACTGTTGTCCTTGAGTTGAAAAAGAGAACGTGTGTGTGTGTGTGTGTGTGTGTGTGTGTGTGTGTGTGTGTGTAATTTTTATATCAATTAATTTCAAAAAAGTATGCATTAAATAATTGTTGAATTAATTTGAATTCACCTTGTCAATGTAAATCTCCATGCTTCCAGCCAAAACCAATCCTCAAGATAAACACGTGCACATGTGTGCACACATACACAAGATACACACACATCATGTTTCTATCGTTGCAGTATCTGCTTCGCAGGTTGACATGAGATGATGGGTAGGGATTTTGTGCATAACTAGGGTAAGATTAAGAGAGGTTATATGTTAGAAATGTTTTGGGTTAATGGCTCACCTCAGGAGACTGACATCTAGAGGGAAATCCTGCTTTTTCATAGGACATACTCTGGTGACATTGAGAATAAGAGATTCCTGTCACTCATCTGATCTATTATGATATTTTGTATAGTTTTAGGTGAATCTTTGTGTGCCATTTTGGATGTTTATGTCATCTAACATGGGTTTTTCTGCAAAGAAAATACACTTTTATACAATGTAGACCAACAATAAATGTAGTATATGACCAAATAAGAAAATTATAGTTTACAGCTAGGAAAAGAAAAAAATGGTACTAACAACAGTATATTCTTATTCAAGGGATGAACTAAAAGTATAATTCCCAAGCAAAAATATTAAATTATTGCCTATGGTAAATTTTAGCAAGACTGATAATTATATTATGGCTTAGCGTATTAATTCTCTGAAATCCTGAAATTGTATAAAATATCCAGTTAGTTTGTGTTCTTTCAAGCAAAGAACAGAGGCAATGTTATTAAATGTATTATTTTTCTAAGCAACATATGGCATTATATAAGCTACCATTTTTATTTAAATGTTTTAAGCTGAAAATAAATCCTTGTCTTCAGGTTACCTTTGTACCCAAATAGAAAGAGGGGCCAGTTTTGGACTCTTTCAAACTAAAAGAATCTTCAGAAGATATTTATTTACCACAGTCAGTCCCAAGTCGATCAGCTTATCCATGTATAGACCTGAGGAATTACATGGGGGAGCTAGTTTTGGCTCCATGATTGTTGGTTTTGGCAGTGTTAATAAACAATGCCATGATTTTGAGTCAATGGGAGCTATGAAACCAAGGGTCACTCTTTCAAATAGTGCAAATAGTGCCAGTACTGCAAATAATTGGACAGAGAAGTAGATTCTGTGGGATAAAGATGACTCTCTTGCCCCCGACCCTAAAAAGTACCTAAGACTTTTAGTTTAAAAGCTCCATTCTTAGCTTCATTGCATATTTATTTTTTGTCAGTCCCTACCATTGTTACAAAAGAATATTTTCTCCATTAAAGGTAGTCATGATATGTAGTTGCTGACCACGTTGCGTAGTAAAAGTTCCATTGGTTCTAGAAAAGTTATAATCCACCTAATAGAATTTTGTTCTCTGCTCACAGAGTATGAGAACAATAGAAGTTAATGGATAATAATGGTTTTGATGGAGCCCAGAGAAAGAACTTTATTGTTTTCTCTTTTCTACTACACTGTGGTTGTGGTAGAAAGCTGCAGGATTTGGAAGATCACCAGTAATGTCTCCTTTAAATACCTCCTGTCTCTGGGGTTGGATGCATGAGAGTATTGGTATATTACTTCCCTCACCTGTTTCTCTTAAGAGTCAGCCAGTGCAAGCCTATGCAGAGGACGGAAAAGTGAAGAGCTTCCTTGCTTCCATGTTAAATTATCTCCTCATCTGCATTTCCCTGTGCTCTAGCAGAGAAGCCAGGCTCTCTGCTGGCCATAGGAATTAACAGCAAGCTAAAAGGCAGTATTTATAATAATGATGTTAAGCTGCCCTGCTAAATATATTATCTGCCTCAAGGGAACTTGCCATTTTATGACTCAGAGCTAGACCCATTTATCTGTTATTGTTCTTAGGGACCAGGTGATGAAGGGAGGAGAGCACAGGGTGGTCTTTAGAGTTAGAAGGACTTATGTTTGAGCCTTAGATTTTTAATTTCTGGGCTCTGGAATCCTGGCAAGCTGCTTAACCTCTCTGAGCCCCTTTCCTTCTGCAAAATGGGCAGAATCCATTTCTCCCATAGGACTATCAGAGGATGAATTAAAACCGTGTGTAAAATAGTTGACTGGCAGGGTGCTTGACGTAAAGGTACTGTTAATAAATGTTAGTTTTATCTTTCCTTCTCCTTTCTTCCTTTGTGGGGTTTTTTTTTTTTTTTTTTTTGGTGGTACGCGGGCCTCTCACTGTTGTGGGCTCTCCCGTTGCGGAGCACAAACTCTGGATGCGCAGGCTCAGCGGCCATGGCTCACGGGACCAGCCGCTCCGCGGCATGTGGGATCTTCCCGCACCGGGGCACGAACCCGTGTCCCCTGCATCGGCAGGCGGACTCTCAACCACTGCGCCACCAGGGAAGCCCTCCTCTGTTGTTTTAAGGCCCTTTATAGTATTAGTTTTAATATCTTTTCGCTTTTTTTCCTTGTATTTATGCCTACATTTTTAGCTTGATATTATTTAGCTTTGAGTTCTATACTTTTGCATTATATAGACATTTTAAAAACTTCATTAATTGTGAAAGATACTATAAAGCATGTTTATTTGAATAATTATTATAGCTTGACTGCAGTGCTTACAGTGGCTAACGGTCAGATGCTAGCTAATGCCAGTGAAATATGATTAGTATATGGAATAAATATTATTTTATCCCCAAATCAGTACTCTTGGAATCAGCAATTTTTACTACTTCAAATGTGTAAGTGACCCTTCTTGTTTCTAATAATTTTTTCCCTGACGACTAGAAAGTATTGCTAAGTATAGAAGAAAATAAAAATTACCTGCTGTTATCTTGTAAAAAGATAACCACTGTTAACATTTTGGCATGTATTCTACAAGTCATCTTTTTCTATGCACTTATGACACTTATTTTTAAGCCTAATTTGTAAGCTTTGTGTTTTTTTAAATAAGATTTTATATTAGCTAGAAAATTTAAAACCAGAAGAATTTTTAAAAGCATTCAACATTCATTCACCCCTTACAAGTCTATAAATAGAAGAAATTGTTGAGCAAGTTGAAGTTATCTAGTAATTCTTCATGACTGCCAAATGGAACTCAGTAACCTTTTACTGTGAATACAGTACCACCTAAAGACCCAGCACTGATCTGCTGCTGGAAAGAACACTCAGCATTTCTTTCTTTCATAAATGCTAGTTATGTATTTGTTTCAGTAAAGATGTTTTATTGATTTACAACCACTAAGGGATATATGTAAATGATGAATCTGGTGCCACTGAATTTTTAATTTGCATTTTTTATTTCCATAAGTAGTTAAAAAAAATATGCTTTCTGTAAGTGAGAAACAAATATATATATCCAATAAATGAAGATGCGTGATTTAGCCAGAAATGGATAGTGTCTAACTTTTAAAACCATTCTCCTTAAGAATTTTTTTCTGAAGATGCAGCACTATATTGAAAATTCTGAGATTTGGGGTCTAGGCCAGATTCTTCCAATTAGTCAGCATTATGGAAGTAGACAAATCATTCAGTCTCTGGATTAATTTGCTAATGTCTGTTTTATTTCATAGAACTGAAAATAAAGGTTGTTTTGTTTTAATATACTTTTATTTCAGTTAATTTGTGTACATGATAATAAATCAAGTAGTCCAGAAGAGTCTGGGATGGAAAATAACCTCCTCCCCCTGTACCCCCCAAGCCCCAGGCTACCATTTCACCATACGTTTTCATTTCTTCTGGTGGTTATCTTAAAAAGAGAATGTCTGTTAGTCCCTACTGTGAAAGATAAGGCACATATAGCAACCTCTTGCTTACCCCTTTTTCTTCCATTCATTGTTACATTTTATTTTATTTCTTCTATTTATCATTTCTTTATATAAAATGGTTATACTCTGATTTTTTGTTCCTTTTCTTTAGTCAGTATCTTAATTCTCTTCTATGTAAGGTAAAGGTATTAGCCTCCCTACCCTTCACTCTATCAGTTCTTCATCTGCTATTTTCTGACAGCTACAGAGGCCTCTGTCTCTACTTTGTACCAGTTGCTCTCTAGAATTTCTGTGTAGCTGTTAACCTAGGACTTTCCTTCTCTGCTGTCCGGGGTTGGGATCTGTTTCCTGGATTCTGCGTGGTTTTTTTTGCTTCACTGGTTGGTTTTGCTAAACTGCCTCAGTAATTTCCTCCTATTTAAGTCCTTGCATATCATGAAATACCTTCTTCTGTCCTCATGTTTGATTGATAGTTTAGCTGGTTATAATAATTCTAGGTTGAATGGTTTTTCTCTGACAATTTTTATTGCATTCCTCCATTGTCTTCTGGCCTCCAGGTTTCAGGATCTGTTTTTTATTCCTTAATATTCTCAAATGTCACGGGATGTGTGGAGATGTAAGCTTTTATTTCATTCACTTAGCTCTTTACTCAGTGGTCGTTTTCTGTCAAAGCAGAAATTCAGCACAGGAAAATTCTCTTTTATTATTTTTTAGATAATTTTCTTCCCCCTACTTTTCTATTCTCTTTCTTGGACTCTCATTAACTAGATTGGTCTTCTATATCTATTATCCTTTCCTTCATTTCCTATCTCTTTATCTTTTTTTGTTCCCTGTTTTGGGAGAATTTCTAAATTTTATTTTCAGTACTTCTAGAGAATATTTTATTAGTTGTATTTTTTAATTTTTAAGAAATCACTTCTGTTTTAAAAGTGTTCCTTTTTCCTAGAATACTGTTCTCTCTCTTTTTTTTTTTAATGGATATATCTTTCAAACCTCCCTGAGGTACTAGAGGGTTTTTTAAAGAAGGTATTTTCTGTTTCTTGAATTATCTCTATTACTCTCGAATAGGCTTTTTGTTTCTTTGTTTTTCTCATTCTCTTTTAACAAAGAGGACCTGGAACGCTGATAAAGGTTTACTCTGCTACTGTATAAATACGCTGTTTTTTTATAGTTTTTTTTCCCCTTAGTAGGAATCTGACTGGAATTTTTTTTTAATTTGGGAGGCATTTTGCCTAGGATTCTTCACCTTAGAGTGAGCAGGTATGGAGCTATCCATGAGATTGTGGTTTCCTCTCTTCAGGGCTGACTTCATGGATGTGTAACCTGTGCTGTTGCACAGGGTCTCGAGTTTAGAAGGGTCCTGCATGTGGGTTGGTCCTCTGCTGGCGTCTTGAAATTCTTAATAATTTTTGAACAAGAGACCCCACATTTCCATTTTGCACTGAGCTCCACAAATTGTGTAGCCTTTTCTGCCTCTCTTTCCATTGTCATGACACTGTGCCAGAATGAGGAGGGCTTTTTCCCCCCTCCCTCCTTCCTGCTCTCTCTCTTTCCACCTATACCCAGAGCCTCAGCTCTCCCCTTAAAAGTTCTCTCATTATGGAAAATGTTTGTGCTCTGTAGTTAGGGGATCACTGGCACAGTTGTTTCAGAAATCTTCAGTTACTTTCCCTGTTTTCCATCCCATTTCTTATTTCTGTCCTCTCTCATATGCACAGCTGGACCTCTCTCTAATGCACAGCTGACTCCCAGCTCCGCTGTAGTTCCCTGGTAGCATATAATGGGCAGTTGCTTTCTCTTCTCTATTTAGTCAGCTTTCTGTCTTCTAGAAAATATCCCTTGATGAATTCCTCCATACACCTTCATTTTCTCTGTTGTTAAATATTTTATTCCTTTTGTAATTCTGTGCTTTTTGTATCACTTATATCTCAGGATCAATGGGAAGCAAACACATAAACTTAGTCTACCATCTTGATTTTGAACAACTTGTTTCCTTCTCTTTGAAGTAAAGTGATTGGATGAGTCCATCTCTAAGGTCCCCATATCTAAAATTTGTTATTAAGTGTTATACAGCTGTAAAGTCCCAACCTAAACTTCGATTTATTCATTCTGGTACCTTATTTTCTCATTTAGCTCTTCCTTTTTATGTTCTTTGGTTCATACTTTTTTCCTGAGTTAAGTATATAAATGTACATGCCCTTTGACTTCACTGAAAACTGCTAAGGAGAGCTTTAATAGTCAAAGTACAATCATAGGCTTTAATCGCCCTTTTATGTGACACAAGAAAGAATTGTATTAAAAATACAAAAAAAGGGCTTCCCTGGTGGCGCAGTGGTTGAGAGTCCGCCTGCCGATGCAGGGGACATGGGTTTATGCCCCGGTCCGGGAAGATCCCACATGCCGCGGAGCGGCTGGGCCCGTGAGCCATGGCCACTGAGCCTGTGCGTCCAGAGCCTGTGTTCCGCAACAGGAGAGGCCACAACAGTGAGAGGCCTGTGTACCACAAAAAAACAAACAAACAAATACAAAAAAGGTTGTATTTTTTAAATTGTGACATAGGTAGCGTTGAATACATTTTAGTGCTTTCCTTATCAAATGAAAACATAACCACATATTTATTGTATATATATATGCTTACAAATTGTCTTTTCTTATTGGTATATTAATTTTTAAATAATGATAACGTATAATATTGATCTGATGATTTATTGACTATAACATACAAAAATTGTATAATGTGAGCAATGATGAAAACATCGCAAGTCTTATGACTTACATGGTGTTCATGTGTTAAATGTTGTTGACTGACTTTTATTGACTGAGTTACTAAATCTTAGCTAAATTTCATCTTGACTCTATGACTTTTATATCTCACATACAATTTTATACCTTTACATACAATTTGAAAGATTTTGGGAAAAATAGTTGAATAAAATAACTGTGGTGATGGGATAATTTTACTATTCCAAAGAAAATTTATTGGAAGTTAAATCTAGAAAAGACTTAGAGATTATCTAGAGTCTAGTCCAGTCTTCTAGAAGAATGGTCTGGCTAACACAGCTGCTAGCCCACTGCTTACTGGGGTTAATTGCAGTAATCTGCCTGGCTAGTTAAGTGTCTTCTTCCTCCATTTCTGCTTGTGGTTTCTCCTTTACTCATTGCATGTTTGGCGAAGAGGACAACTTCCCACATGGAGGGCCACCTTTGGTGTAGGCTATACCAGATGTTCAACTGCCACTAATAAATAGATTTTGAGTTTCATTGACCTAATATAATAAGGTTAAATCCATGTTTCTGGGTAAATACCTTTTTCTAAAAAAAAAAAAAGTAGTGCTTAAATATTACATAGTTTATTACTGGAATTTGAAAAGTAAATTAGATCATTTAAAAAACAGTATTTTAAGGCTCTTTAAACTTAATTTTATTAATCATTATTATTTTAAGGAATTAATATTTAACTAATTTAGTTCTTAATATCTTAAAAGAATAAGCCAGTACCATGTATTTAGTACAAAACTTCAGCAGGGGCTGATATGTATTTAAATTAAGACCAATGATTTGGTTTTTGCTTTGACTTGTCACTTCTTAGAGGAGAAAATATATTTAAATGCTTAACTGTAAGATGACTTAGTGTGCCATCTTTCCTTGAGTAATTTATTTTAAGCTGCATTAGAGGATGTGGAAGCATAGTGGCTTATCCTTTCTAAGCATCTTCAGAGTCATTCAGTATAATTTTCTATGTGTAAAGAAATAGACATTTTATTTCTTTTTGTATTAAAATCACTTGGGAGAGATACTTGTTAAAAATTCAGATTCCAGTGCTTGCCTCTAGACCTAACTGAACTAAAATTTCTGGAGCTTAGAAATCTACCTATTTTTGCTTAAAATTTGAGAATAACTGTTCTCCAGTAAAGAACCCTTTCAATGGGCTGGTGTTTTCTATATTTGCTGGTTCAGCAGACATTTAGTAACTGCTAAAGTTCTCAGTATTTTAATGCTGACTAGACAACTTAATTAGGTAGACAAAAGTTTGGAGGAGGATTTATCTGATTAGTGTGGGTGTAAAAACTCACCTGTAAATCTTCAAAATAAAATGATAGTCACATTTATGTGATTGATTAATGCCTTTAAATTATAGCAGCACACAGTCAGCTTGCTTGTCTTATAGTGTATTTTGCTTTGCTACTTTAAACACCGCTTCTGTCGTTATTGGAATACATTTTCCTTTTTTATTTGATTGCCTGTCTGACTTCCTTCTCAGACTAACAGCAATGATCACGCAGCCATGTCGGTAAGTAGATACAAGCTAAAGCTAGCATGCGAATTAGAAAATAATGAACTTTCTGCAGGCTTATTTTTCTCTGTATAGGTGTTTATGGTAAATTCTAATTGTTTTGGCAGTGTTCTTGTTACATTTGTAGTTTTATGGAAACCAAAGTTTGAAGATAATACTAGTAGTTTTGGTGAAGCAGTCAAGATTCTCTGGAACTTGATTGTGAAAGTTAATATCATGATGTGTCTGTGGTGAGGGCAGTGCTTTGGGAAAGCTCTTTGTGGTCACCTCATGCATGACAGGCCACACTTTGGAGATACTTTCCTTATCTGCAAATGAGTTCAATAAGAGTGTATAGCCTGTAGATTTTTGTGAGTGTTAAATGAGGTAGTATAACATGAAATGTTTAGAAAAGTGCCTGGCATAAAATAAACACTCAAAAAAAATTAGTTGTTATTATTACTTGTTTGTAAGACTATTTATGCTTTTCCTGAATGCTTTTTCTCTACAACACTTACCAAACTCTACTTCTAAAAATCCAACTCAGTGCATAACACAGTGTGGTTCATGACCCAATGCAAATGTTTCTTTTTCACTCTGAGCCTAGTATTGTTCTCCTGAATTGCCTTAGCTTCTACCCTTTTTTAATGGCTTCATCACATTTTGCTTTTTATTGTATTTGTTCATCCTTTCCACCTCCAATTATGAGCTCTTGACGGCCAAAATAAGAACTCAAATGTTGTTTAAGTATAGATATCGAAAATTATTCTTATTTTTAAAAAAATCTCATCTAGCATTTGAAATTTAAATGTTCCTAACCTATATTTTGTCCGTTTTGTTCTTATTTCTATTATCGAAGTTCAATTTTTGATTATTGTAATTGTCTTCTAATTAGTCTCTGCCAATAGTCTCTCTTTATTGCAGTTCATCCTACATATCAAAGCCAGATAATCCTTTCCAAAGCACAGTTTAATCTTATTTTCTGTATTCAAAAACTTCAGGGTCTCTCACTTATCTACTGAATTAAGTAAAAATTCCACAGGCTAACAAATAAATGATCTCAGCCTCTTTCTGATACATTTCTGTCCATGATTCAACAAGGGCATTTAAAGTGGAAAGTTCACTGTGTCCTGGATCTAGCTTCAATTTTCTATCTTGTCTTCATTTATAACTGTAAAAATCATGGATCTCCTCCAAAAGACATCTTTAATGTTACCTCTTTCATGAAGCTTTTGCTAATTCTGTTTAACCATATGTTGATACTTTGTGCCACTTTCATGGTACTATTTATATTTTGTCTTGTACTATGGTTGTAGACTTGCCTTCTTTCTGCTATTGGAATTTAATCTGTTTATGTTAGGAACTATATCTACTCATCATTGTATCTTCTGTAGCACCTAAGCAGTGTGTTACATAGAGTAAGTGCTTGATAAGTATTTTTAAAAGTTAATATGAGAGAAATAGTGAAGAAATGGACTACTATAAAAGTCATTTTCTTTTTTTTTTTAATTTATTTATTTTTGACTGTTGGGTCTTCGTTGCTGTGTGCGGGCTTTTCTCTAGTTGTGGTGAACGGGGGCTACTCTTTGTTGTAGTGTGTGGACTTCTCATTGTGGTGACTTCTCTTGTTGTGGAGCACGGGCTCTAGGTGCATGGGCTTCAGTAGTTGTGGCGCACGGGCTTCAGTAGTTGTGGCTCTTGGGCTCTAGAGCGCAGGCTCAGTAGTTGTGGTGCACGGGCTTAGTTGCTCCGCGGCATGTGGGATCTTCCTGGACCAGGGCTCAAACCCGTGTCCCCTGCATTGGCAGGCGGATTCTTAACCACTGCGCTACCAGGGAAGCCCAAAAGTCATTTTCTTATATGTTTAAAAAGTGTGAAAAATATACTGCAGGGAGTTCCCTGGTGGCCTAGTGGTTAAGATTCTGGGCTTTCACTGCCGGGGCCCGGGTTCAGTCCCTGGTCGGGGAACTGAGATCCTGCAAGCTGTGCAGCGCACACAAGAAAAAAAAACGTACACTGCAAAAATCAGAATTTTTGAATCAAGAAATTTATTTGTCAAATATAGAATACTTTCTAGTTTTGAAGAGAAAGTTTGCAGTCTATTATTTACAGACAGTAATTTAGAAAATGTCAGTATGAGTGTGATTTAGTAAAGATGTTATCAGTACTGATTAGAAATATTTGAAAGAATAATATAATTCATATCACAACTCTCTAGATGCAATTATAAATTTTGAAGAGTGATTAAAATAAAATAAAAGAACCTACGGCACCAAAATAACTTGCAAATTGCCAACACTGAGGACAAACACTTTGACTCACGGAAGAGACAGACCCTCATGCTTTCACTTGACCTTTTTGCTTATTAAATGAATGTAGTAGTTGTTAAGTACTTATTAAGCATGCTAACAGGTTTCCTGCAGATAGACCATATGCATATTCAAAATGCAGAAGTGAAAGTAACCCTGCCATCCAGAAAAAACCCTCAAATTGTTTCTTGTCCTGTGTTTAAGAAGGAGGGATAGATTTTGGGATCAGTTTTAGATAAATATTCATGAGAAATTTAGAAAGATTTGGCACTTGAATGTCCAGTGTTTTGAAAAAATTACTTATATGAGATAATTCTTTCTGTGGTGATAAATGAGGTATTTCTGTGACACATTTTGACATTCATTTCCATACATTTATAATAAGTTACTTCCAAGTACACAGAAATCAACAAGAGCAAACCATTGACAGTATATCAGTACATTGGAGAGAGAGAACTTTGCGAGAAAATGTAAATGAAAAAGTTGAAAACAGTCAAAGCCCACTATTAGAAATAGAATTTATATTTTTTCTTAAGCTTTTTCATAATGTAATAAAACAGTTAAGTTATTTTCACTGCTGGAAGTTAATTGTAAAAAAAAAAGAATCTTGCTTTTTAGCTGAAAATGAACATACTTGAATTTTATAACTTTAATCCTTTTAGGTATTAAGTTCCTGTCTCTATTAGCTAAATGCTGACTAATCTTGGTGAGAAATTTAATTTCATAAGTTTGTAAGTCTTATGTGTGTATGTAGCATAGCATACTTAAATATTTCCCTGCTGTCAAAGGTCGTAGAAAACGGTATTTTGAATTGCTCTTAATCAGGGCATAGTTGGAAGAAGTAGTAGTAATAGAAGGCTTTTAGAAGGAAACAGCATGGGAGTTTTAGTAGGAAGCCAGTGGACTAGGAGAGAATTACAAGAACGACCTGTAACAGAACAGGGACATATAAACGGAAATAAGTAAAGTGGACTCTGGGACTTCCCTGGTGCTCCAGTGGGTAAGACTGCACTTCCAGTTCAGGGGGCCTGGGTTTGATTCCTGGTCAGGGAACTAGATTCTGCATGCTGCAACTAAGAGTTCGCATGCCGCAACAACGAGTCCACATGCTGCAACTAAGAGTGCGCATGCAGCAACTAAGACCCTGCGGAGCCTAAATAAATAAATATTTTAAAATAATAATAATAAAAAATAAAGTGGACTCTTCCCAGCCTATACAAATACACACAGTATTAGTACATACATGCGTGTGCACACTTACAAATACCCTAAAACTTTACTCTTTAACGGCTGTAGATGAAATAAACTACACCATTGATGCATGCTTTATGAGCAAAGGATCATTTTGAACAGGAAGATTCAGTATTAAAAACAAATGAAAATGTACCACTATCAGTTTCACTACCAGGTGGCAGCAGAGAATTCATGTTTAGAAAGTTACTTGAATTTTTGCAGATAGGAATAAGTTCTAGGAATGCAAATGTTATCTTTCCCTTTAACCTGTGTTACACAATAGCAAGAAAAAAATAGAAGATAGTTCTCTCCCCGCCACACCCTCGCTCCCCCCCCCCCCCCCCCCCCGCGTTAAATAGGCAAAAGTCGAGATGGGGGAGGAAAAGAGACTAAAATATGTGGATAAGAGATTGTTTGAGTTGGAATTTATGTTTTATTGCAAGCAGATGAAGATAGCGAAAAGGAGGTCAGATCCCCTGGAGAAAAAGAAAGGAGATGGTAGGGAAAGATGTTGGAGTCAGAAGTTTCCTGTGCAAGCCAGGGTCTGGTGAGGCTAGAGAGCCCCTACTTTTTTTTTCTTCCCTGTACGGAACAGACAGGAATGGATAAGGGTGAGGATAGAGCTGATGGGAGAGGTAGAACTGCTTTGGTGAATTCATATTTACAGAATGTTTGCAGGTCAGGTAGAGAAGACAAAATGCAACAGGCCAAGATGCTGATACATACTCATAAAAAGCTTATGCAAGATACTGTAATACAAAAAGTAAAGAGATTAGACTTTGCAGAGTAAAGTCCCAACAAAAGTGCATGTTTAGATGAATATTGCACATAGGGGAGGAATTCAGAAGATAAGCAACAACATTTTAATCACTTCATTTTCTTTCATTCAGGAGACTTTAAGCCTGGTAGGGAAGCTGTCATGTTTTAAATCTTTCTACCTCTTATGGAAATTGGTGTGGTAGATGGTAGCATTGAGATTTAAAGCCTTTGTCTGTTTGGAAACAAGAGGGGGGCAGTTGACCTACTTATTTTTCACTCTCAGGGTATTGTTGAATGTCATTTGCAAGATTGTCTTTAGAAAAAAAAAGGTAAGTAGGTAACTTACCTTGTTTGCTCCCTCCTCCTGAAACTGAGCAGGGCCCTGTGAGGCTCCCGGGCATGGAGGCCTCTTTTTTTGTCCCCCATTTCTTGTAGGCAAGACGCCAGCCTCCATGACCCTGCCAGAGTTCCAAAGGGCAGACTTGAACAGTTGCTAATCAAGGGAGGAGCAGCCAAGAAACCACCTGAGGCCAGATTAAAGGGACCACAGATGCTCCTCAAGATTAGGAGACCACCTGAGACCCTGCACACACCCTAGTCTTGTCAGCAACCCCACCCTTCGGAAGCATTGTTATAAAACTCCTTATCAAATCCTCCTGGGTTGGGACACAGTTTTTCAAGGCAGGAGACTGCTGTGTCCCCCTTTGCCTGGCAAAATATTCATATAAAGCTATCCTTTTCTCCTTCACCCAAAACTCTGTCTTCGAGATTTGGTTCAGCACCGGTGTACAGAGAAGCTGAGCTTTCGGCATCACTCCTTTGTATGAGTTTTGTTTTGTTTTAATATGTATCCTCCCCTCACATGATACATTTCCCTGAGTCTTTTTAAACTCCTAGCCCGGGTACCCCCTCAACTGGAAGTGACTCTAACAGTATTTACCCCAGCCACATTCCCACAATCTAGGATTTAGCCCAGTGAAGTTACGTGTTCAAAAAGCCCTTAACATTCTGGATGAGTATACCCAAAACCTTTGAAAATTCCCAAATATGAGAATACTGCTGTACCATGTAATTTCTTTCAGAAATGGTATAAAACATAATTGAAAACTGTAGACTTTAGCGAGAGTTACTTTATCCATGTCAGCTAACAGAAGACAGCAAAGCCACATTGACTTGGGGAGGTTGGGACTTTGACTGCATTCAGTCTGAGTGGTTCCTCCCTGCCCAATACCTGTTTCACAGAGCAAGTAATTCAAATGTGTGCCTCAGCAAATGAAGCCCTACTTGTACTGGATTCTCAGAGTCATTCTTAAAAGGTTGAAACCTAAACATAAATCCTTGAATGACAAAGACCTGCTCTGTGCTGTTTATATATACATGGCTATGTTTATAATATATCAGCCACCTCTTGGCTTGGGTGACATTTGTCCATTTTACTAATGATCATGTGGAAATGAAACTGTGTAACTTCAGGTTGGGACTTGAACCCACGGGCCAGGACTTGAACCTGGCCAAAACCCAGATTGGGACTTGAACCCAGGGTCTTTTAACTGAGATCACATGCCTGGTCTTAGGACTTAATGAGGCTCAGGCTCTTGATGTCTCGTCGTAGAAAGAATTCAGTGAGCGACAAAGTGATAGGTAGGAAGTGATTTATTAGAGAGAAACACACTCCACAGACAGAGTGTGGGCCATCTCAGAAGGTAAGAAAGGTACCAGGGTATGGGGGTTGTCAGTTTTTATAGAGGTGGGTAATTTCATAGGCTAATGAGTGGGAAGAGTATTCCAGCTATTTGGGGGAAGGGGTGGGGATTTCTAGGAATTGGGCTACCACCCACTTTTTGACCCTTATGGTAGGCCTTGGAACTGTCATGGCGCCTGTGGGTGTGTCAATTAGGTTGCTTATGTGTTACAGTGAGCTATACTGAGGCTCAAGGTCTAGTAGAAGTCGACTGGTCCACCATCTTGGACCTAGTTGGCTCTAATCAGTTTATGTCGTGTCCTTGGGCTCTGTCATTCTTTTAAAGGTTGTGCCCTGCCCCCTTCCCTCCTGTTTCAGAAATAATCTATGTTGTCTAACCTGTTAGTGATTCTGACAACTTCTTTGTAAATTTTAAGTCATACTGGGGTTGTGAAATAGTACATTTTAATGATTATATTAGCCCTAATACTCTAAGCTGGGTTCTTATGTAAAAAAATGAGGCTATGACTCTGCTATCACAGAGATGTTGCTTTGATAACAGTTCCTGGGATACTTCGGCTTTTCAGTCAATTCTTGTGGCTTGACCATAGTATTCAGTCACCATGTGGAAACTTCTCTTGTATTTCTTACATTTGCCAAGTGAGAAAGTTATAGGGTCTTGATATTTTATTGCTTCCCTACTTAAACATGTACCGAATTGCCCAATTTGCTGTTATCAAGTAGATTTAAGAGGTAGGAAAAATCTGTCAGTTCCTACATAGTACAAACTAGCTCCCTCTTTGTGCTATTTTGGACAAGAGTACATGCAGCTTTTACCGTTTTATCCAGATTTCTGGTATAATCAGTAGCTTCAAAACCTTGACCTCGTCTAGACTTTCACTGCTCTACTTGTCCTTGCATTCTCTTTCTGCCTTTTAAAGTTAGGAGGAGTTTGAAGATGGGACTTCATGGGACTGCCATGACAGCAACAATGATACTTGCAGAAAGCTAAAAATCTGGGTGTTACATGTCATCAAAGGCCACATTCAAAAGACTGTTTAAAAAAAAGAAAAAGGCCACCAAAGTTTGATGAGACCTATGGTTGGGATAAGGAAGCTGGGATAAGGCATGAAATAGAAATGTGCCATATATTACAAGTGACCTGAAGTTTTCCAAGTTTGGGGAATTTTTTTTCCAACCTTGCGATACTTCTGTTTTATTTAATCCGTGTGTGTGTGTGTGTGTGTGTGTGTGTGTGTGTGTGTCTGTGTCCGTGTCCCGAGAGCAAGCCTTTATGTTATGTCTTGTATCCTTATGATTGAGAATTGTTTAGAGGAGAAAAGCCTCAGACGGGAAAAAGGGAATTCATAATTGACTATGGGAATTGTGGTTAACTGATGTGATACCCAGTTCTCTGGGAGCTAGAGCTACTTAGATGAGGACAGAGAGGGTATGAGAGGAATAGAGAGGTGTAAAGGAGGTACTTTAGAGAATGTTAGGGGTGTTAGAATAAGTATATTTTGATAGACCTATGAATTTTGGGGGCATAATCTCAAAACTGTGTCTTCAAGATAGTGTTAAAGTTATTATTAAAACTCACTAAAGGAATTCATCTTGATATTTAAACCTTTATAACTCATCTATTCTGTAGTATTGGGAATCAGAGAAATTTCAGTTTTATGTAGAGTGTTCAGCCAGAAAATAGTTTAAAATGTAACTTACTAGGTAAAGGAATCTTTGTGCATTTGTGAAATCACCTTGGAGAAATTTTCATGTTTTAGGAATTTTTTTCCTGATTTAATAACATTCTTTACATTTGAGTAAATGTAGTTTCATATAGTAAAATTTAAATTAGTGATTCTTATGTAAAAGAGAAAGAAGAAGAATAGATTTCTTAAATTAAAATGTCTACTTTTCAACTAGGCATCATTTTTCAATTAAGAATTTATTTCTGATTTTAATGTTTACTCCATATTTGATGAAAGACTTCACTCTTTTGGACTATGTGTTTTAAAAGGCTAAAAATTGTAGCTCTTTAGGAGACTGACCAATTCATCAAAATACTTCCTTTCGTCTTTTGTCTTCCCTCTGAAAAGGCTATTTCATGGTCTCATAACTGAAATTCATGAAGCAAACTGAGAGGCAGTAAGTTTGAATAATATAGCAGTATTTTACTATTTTTATTTAAATAACTTTAAAAATTAATGACAACTTTAAAAAGCCACATAGAATCAGAATTAATAAATTTTCTTATCAATGTTAGATTTAATATTCAAATTGACCATGATTTTATTTTCCAGTTTTTCCTGACAAGAGTTACATAACCTTTTAAAACAAAACCTGTTATCAATTTAAAGATTAATAAATACAGCACATAATATTTCTGAGTCTTTATTTTTTTAACTTAAATAAAAAGTAGGTTTTTGTGCCAAGTTGATCTTTTGTGGGGGTATAAATAAAGGAAAGTGGATTCTCCGGGGATCATTAAGGAAAGTAGACCAACGCAGAAAGAATGGTTGTGATTTCAAGAGTACATTTTTATGTTAAATGTATTTGAGAGAATGAAAGCAGCATTGAAAAATGCTTTCAAATAAGTACTATTGAAATCAAACCTTCCTTCTTTATTAGGCCTTTGAAATAAGAGAATGGTGAGACAGAAATGAAAACTTCAAATGAAAATTTAAATGTGTCGAATTAGTTTTTAAGTATTCTACATTTCTCCTACTATTATATGAGAGTAGATCTATCAAAACATTACTTTGAAACCAAAACAGTTTTGAGCTATAATCTAATAAAATGTGTTGTATTTTTGTTACCATGTCATTTTACGACGTTTCAAAGGAAGCAGAGTATCTTTAGCCTAATCTATAATAGTAAATTATTTTGAAAATTTGGCTTGACATACAAACAGATGTGTTTTCTTGATTCCTTTTAAACTGAGGGTTGGTGGTTTGTGGTTTATTGTTCCTGTGATTGGCATTAAAAGCTTTATTTCACAGCTTGCAGTGAGGGACTATTGGGTAAAGAGTGTCTGTGTTCCACAAACTAAATTCAAAAAGTGTCAATCAAGGTCTCACATAGGTTACTTAGAGAATGAGTTTTCTTACTGATTTCACCGAATGTCACCTCATGCTGTCTTTGATTGGCACAGCCTGGCAGGGAGGATGGATGAATCTGTCACCGACCGGTTAATTGTGTTGCTGGTCTCAGTCTGACATTAGGTCTTTGACTCTTAAGTGGCTCAATACAAAACAAATTAGCAGATTGTAGTCATATTTCTCATTCTATATGCTTTGACTTTGTTGAATGCAGTCCATAAATCATATTGACTGACACACAAGTAAATGATGAAAGCTGCTTTTGAGACATGGATCTAGAAAGCAGCACTGTGAAGGTGCCATGGAAGGATGCATATGGTTGACCCTTTGGGAATTTCCTAGGAGCCAAATGTCTCTTTACCACAATTGTTCTTAGAAGAAAAGCTTTTGAGTAATGCAAAAAGGATCTAATATGTCAGCAGATTCTCTTTTACAAGTTCCTTTGAAATATAAGAAGTTTGTCCAAGGGTTTTCTCTCTTTACAAGTTGTTTTTCAGCAAAATGTTAGATCAGGGTAAAAAAGTAGTTACCTTTAAAAGTTTGGCAGGTGTTTTTACTTATTTACTGAAATTTATGTTGTTAAAGAGGAGAATGTTAATAATAGTTGCAATTAATTTTTCAGATGAGGACAGCAGAAATTTCTAGGTGCTTGATATTAAATGTGCTGTGTTTTCTCAGTCACTTCACTTAATTATTTTGGCTTTGTTGTAATGTTAAAAACCAGAGCATCTCTAATGAAAACAGCTAGTTTTTAAAGATAGTTGTAAAAGTACTTAGATTATTTTTGTTCTAGAAGGTGATGCAGTATTAAAAGGATCAACAATAATAGCAAAATAGTGTTCAGAAAGGGGTGTTTTGGTTATACAAAAGTGTACCAAGGGCTACAGGCATCAAAAATGAATTGCCAGGGATGTTTTTGGAATGTGCGAGTTTCTGGAACATTAAAATTTTCTGTCTCAAAATAAGTAATAGATAAAATTTAAGAATACTTGTTCACATTATAATCAGGAAGTAGACATTTTAAAAAGTATAATCTTATAGAATATAACTTTAAATATTTAAAGGATTTGAACCTTTGATATTAATTTTGAGCTATAAAAAAGGAAGAATTTTTCATTTGAATATTTTACAGATATTTTAAACTTCTATCTTTGAGAACAATAAGCCTGTATTTAATATGCATAATCAAAGGAAATTTTATATTAAGATTTTATTATTACATGTATTATTTAAACAAAAAGCTAAACGCTTTTTAGCGTGTGTGTGCGTGTGTGTGTGCGTGTGCATGCGCACACACATATGTTTTCATTACCTATATCCACCAAATTTATGGAATAGCCTGAACTTTTGTACTAGTACCATCATTTTGGCTCCAGTACTATTGCTACATAGTCATTTGTAGCATCTGAACCTGTGTTAAAATTTAAAGATCTCCTTTAAATAATACTACTAACATTATGCAATGTGTTTATGAAATGAATGTAATAATAATTGTTTTGGCAATTTATTAATCTGCTTTTGCAGTTAGTACATTATAGTGGCAACATAAGTAGGACATGGAGCTGATTTGATGGAGAAGTACATTAAACTAAAATGCACTAGTTGTTCCATTTGGTCAAAATGACATTTCCATTAACTATTCTCAAGCCTATTACATTGTAATTAAATTACATGCCATTGATTTCTTCTTTTTCTGTCTCCCTCCTGCCCCTCATTCATATTGATATTATTCTGCTTGGGGAATGGAGCTGCATGTCTCCTAGACTAATTCCTCTTGGGTTTGGGGGGTCTTGAAGCATGCTGGGTTTTGCATTGTTTGTTACATTCCTTTTTGGCAGTTCATCAGTATCTGTCAAATATATTGTTTGCATCAGCTTTTATCTCTAAAGTTTTTGATTTAGATATTGGCATTCCATTTCAGATGCACAGTTTTTCCACTGCGCATAGTGTCTACATGCTGAAGACTCATAAAAGATTCATAAAAGTTGCTTGTTTCTAGTCTGACTTTAAATGTGTAACTTAATGAACAGCTGTTCTAGTAAACTTGCAAATGTATTTATGTTTTTTCTTACTTTTCTAACAGATCAACCCTGTGTAAACACTTTTGTATCTATTATAGCATTTACGTTTGGAAGATTTTCATGATTTTATAGATTTATTGGCCTTTGTGATAAGTAGGAAAAATACATAATTATCAAATATCTCTGGGTAAATATTTGTTAATGAGAATGAGGCAGAACACGGCACATCTTCCAAATGTCATTATTTCTAACCCTGTTCCTAGATCTTTGAATCCTATCATGGGAGTCAATCCGTCACCAAATCACATACTTGTGGTTTGGAGATAACCATACTAGGAGCAGCAGTACACTAGAAAACTTTACCTAAAATAGTTTCTGTAATATTTTCTTTTAAACTTTTAGTTGAAATAAAAATCCTGCTTAGAAGAACAGTTTATACTAAAAGCAACATTGTATTGTGATCCCAGTAATCTGGAGGCTAAACATTTAAAATTATTTTTTATCATTTTAAAGAAGATATAGCCTGAATCAAGGCTGTCAGTCAAAATTCATGTAGAGTTTTAGGAGCTTATTATAGTAGAAAATATAATGATATATATACTAAAAGACAACCACAAGTATTTATAGCTCAATTAACTACATATTTCTAAATTATCAGATGATTCTAAAACTTAATTTCTAAAACTAAATGAAGATCTGTAAATGACTGTGAAATCATATTGGTATGCAAGCTTCTTTTATTCCCTCCTAATTGAAACTGTGCTACAAACTAGTGTTCCTATTAGAAGTAAGGACTTAATGACTCAAAGTATATTTTATAAAGTATATTTTATATATTACATATCAAAGTATATATTATAAAGCATATTAGGTATAGTTTCAATTCTAATAAATTACACTATTAACTTCTTTAATTCTTGTCTTGGTTAACTCTATAAAGGAAAGCTTAAAGAGCATTATATGAATAAAATGTTCTGTCAACATGACAGTTACTTTATGTCACAAATGTCATATTTTAATGTGCATTTTTAAAAATACTTGAGGCATTTCAGGAGATCTGAAATAATAAATAATGGGTTTTAAACTTGTACTTTAATTTTTCTGCATGCAGTTAGAGCTTTAATGATATTTATATCCTGAGAAGGACAAGTCAACAGAATATTACTTTCAATTCCTATGCTAAAAGACAGCCACTCAGAATACAGAAAGAGAAAGGCCAATAATTACTATTCTACCAAAAAAAACAACAACAAAATGCCATGTATATAACTTTTGTGATACACGATGATATATTTATATGTTTGTTTGTTTATTTTTTGGTTTGGATATTTGTATAACAGGGGAAAGTTGCCCAGACTGCTTGCATGTCAGCCTGCCAGCATCTGTCAACATCATTAATGCAGATGCTCCTGGACAGTGAGTTAAAACAGATAAGCATGGGAGCCGTTCAGCAATTTAACTTAGATGTCATACAGTGTGAATGTAAGTACCTTATTGGTTAAATCTGATGCATTTCTAAGAATCTATATTTAAATTATATGAAAAAATGGTATATAGTAGGATAGTTCATAAAGGAGGGAAGAGGCCTGATTCAGTTAAACTTTCGGCAGCCTTAGAAGCAACTTCTTTTCAACAAGAGAAAAATATCTCACTTTCACATTTAGGGCCTGTAGAGCAGGGATCCCCAACCCCTGGGCCCTAGACCGCTACTGGTCCACAGCCTGTTCAGAACCGGGCCGCACAGCAGGAGGTGAGCGGCGGGCAAGCGGGCAAAGCTTCATCTGCCGCCCCCCATCGCTCCCATTACCGCCTGAGCCATCCACCCCCTCACCCCCAACCCCCTGCCCATGTTAAAGTTGTCTTCCACGAAACCGGTCCCTGGTGCCAGGAAGGTTGGGGACCTCTGCTCTAGAGAGGCACTGAAGTGACAATCCAGACTGGATAATTAAAAAGGTGATTCATTTATGATTCATTTTTTTTCCTTTATTCCTTCTTTTGGTCATTCTTGTCTTCTTGCCAGGACTCTCCTGAGGTTTGTAGTAAGTGAATGAAATGATTCCAAGTTTGTCATTCTTACTTTCCTGTAAATAACTTTTCAGATACCTGCTAAAGAATAATCTTAGGACCCTGCATTCCAAGTGAAGCTTCTTTTATATTCTGAAATTTTGATTCTCTTTCCCAAAGAATTTCTCAAGTCTTTACCTTTACCATTGTTTTTCACTTTATTTTCTTTAGGTGACAAGTTAGCAGATTCCATAATCTAATGTTGACATTAGCCAGTCACCTTCAAAATTGAATGTGCTATTTAGTTATTCGCCTTGTTATATATACTTCTAGATGTAGGTTACCCTTATACAGAACATGAGTTTATGGAACAATTTTTTGCATTACTTTCAAATGAATGGTACATTGATTAAATGATAAAAATCCCTGGTTGACAGTTTAGCCAGGCACCACTGTTGATAAATTGAAAATCAGTGGGGCACAAGAAGGATTATAAAATATTTATTTGGGCAGATTTTGCAATAATATATTCTCTGTGAAAGATGTTAAAAAATTAAATGTCAGTGGCTTGCACCTGAAGCAGGAGTGACAGATTTTTTTTTTCAACAAGTAAAAAATATTTGTCTGCTTCTATATATATCAAGATGAATTGTTTATTACACAAAAAAAGAAATGCAAAGTTTTAAAAAACCCACCTGTTTCCTTCAAAAAAAGAGAAATACTGATCTACAAAGCAAAAGAAAGATAGTTTTTCCCTAGGGAAGAGAAGGATTCATTTTCTTTTCCTAGAAAGCATTTCTAATTTTCTCTAATTAGAAAACCTTTATATATTTCTTTCTCAAAATAAAACTATCGTTTACAAAATGATATTTATCTTGTATTTACAAAAATACTTACCAAAAAGCACTTTTTTTTTGCGGTACGCGGGCCTCTCGCTGTTGTGGCCTCTCCCGTTGCAGAGCACAGGCTCCGGACGCGCAGGCTTAGCGGCCATGGCTCACGGGCTCAGCCGCTCCGCAGCACGTGGAATCTTCCCGGACCGGGGCACGAACCCGTGTCCCCTGCATTGGCAGGTGGACTCTCAACCACTGCGCCACCAGAAAGCCCCAAAAAGCACTTTTTAAAATGTTTCTAAGTCAAAGTAATTGTTAATTCATTCTACAAATAATTTGAAACTGATTTCTTAAAGTTCTTTAAAAGCTATCTTACGAGGGAATTCCCTGGCGGTCCAGTGGTTAGGATTCCGCGATTTCATTACAAGGGCCTGGGTTCGATCCCTGGTAGGGACCTAAGATCCCACAAGCTGTGCCGCACACCAAAAGAAAAAAAAAAGTTGTCTTATGAGATCATTTCAGTATGATAATGTTTATGTAAACATTTTACATAAATATTGCTTGAGGGTGGTTGAGCCCTTTATTCGTATTTGGTTGTGTCTTCTCAATTAGATATTTTTGTTAAAAAATGGAAATTACTGTTTGGTTAGGCAGCTTCAGGCACCTAGAGATTTTCTCTGTCCTCTTACCTCTCCATGAAGAGTAAGCCTAACTATACTTAGAGAAAGGCACAAAAAACACAAAACTTTGCCTCTCTGTTACATCATAGGACAGTTTCTCCCTCTAGTTACTTATTTGGGTGGAGTTACTGAAGGCTGCTTTTAAGATGTTGATGTTTTCTTAAAAGACTAATCTCTTGGAAGAGATTATTCCTAAGTATAAGGTATAACTCAGTTAAAGATGTCTGGGGTCAAGTGCAAGAGGAATAAATCCTAGCCTGATGGGGGCCAAGGTTCTGGTACTATAAACATGGAAAGGGAGAAACCAGGACTCAAAGGCAAACCACAAAAGATAACTCAGCTTCCTATAAGATTATGGCTGTGGTTGGCTCTGCTCCTTAATTTTTATCAAATATTACTTAATACAGTATCACGCATTCAGTACTTACTGAACAAATAAAAGTTGACATTACATTTTTTTTTCCCCCATTGGCCACACCACGAGGCTTGTGGGATCTTAGTTACCCAACCAAGGATCAAACCTGGGCCCCCGGCATTGGAAGCTCAGAGTCCTAACCACTGGACCACCAGGGAATTCCCTGACATTACATTTTTCATGTCTATTCCACTCTCTTTCTGGTGCAAAAGAATTATCTACTCCCCAACTCATGACTTTTAGTGATTGATATATAAATCACTTAAAAATGGAACTTAGCTTTCTCTAATAATATGTTCAGAGAATTTTAGTTTTCATCCCCTTTTTTTTTGGTCACGCCACGCAGCTTGCAGGGTCTTAGTTCCCTGACCAGGGATCGAACCTGTGCCCCCTGTAAAGGAAGCATGCAGTCCTAACCTCTGGACTGCCAGGGAATTCCCTTCATCCCTATTTTAAATAGTGTTTTTGTATTTTTGTTTTTTAATCTGGAAGAAAGCAATTTTTTAAAATACAAGGTTTATTTTCAGTATTAATGCTGTGTGTATGCTTTCTACACACAGAGAAAGGGAAGGAGAAAGGGAGACAGGAAGAGGAATTTGGCTAGGTAAGAGGAAGGCTAGAATGTATGGTAAATTTGTGAAGAGAAGGAATCTGGATGCCTTAAGAATCAACTGGGATATGGAGAAAACAGGCAGATAGTTCAGATGTAGAATCCTAGAAACTAAACGACCATTGAGTTTCACCACCCGCCTAGTAGGACATACTCACATACTCCTCTACCTTGAAACACACTCTAAAATAACCCCGTCAAGTAGTTGTCCAGCTATTCCTTGAACATTTAATTTGGGAGATTAACTACTCTTCAGAAAATGAGTTTGCATTTAATATATTACTCTGTCAATTTCTCACATTGAGTTGCAGTTGTTTTTTCTAAACTTCTCCTAATGTACCTAGTTCTGCGTTAGGGCTAGAGTCACCACTAGTCCATATTGTGCCTTTGTGCAAATTAGAAAAGATATTCCCACTGAAGGGAAAAAGTCCTCCAGTGTTGTCCCCTTTCTATGAATTAGAAAAAAGTTTACCCTTTTTCCAGCTGGACACCCCCACCAAGGCACATGACTTATCAAGTGAAATGTGAGCTAGATTTCAGCCCCTGTTCCCTCCCCACTCCTCTCCTCAGGTGGGCACCTGTGTATAGTAAGCAGTCTGATAACTACAGGTGGCAGTTCCGCTTAGGGTCATATAGAGAAAACCTAGTCTTATCCACAAGCCAATTATATGAAAACTGCTCTCATATCTTTCTGAATCTTCTGAAGACCAGAGATAAACAATTCCTCTTACTGTTCTCATGTGATAATGATTTTAGGTCCAAAGCTCTTCTTTGAACAAACTGGTTTGACTGCCTTCTGTTTAATGTCTGACACCCAAAGTTGAATACAGAGATACCCAGGTGTGGTGGAACCAGTATAATATGTAGTTGGACTATCAAATACATTGTTCCATATTTTGTACTTTATTAGTAAAATCCAAACTGTTACTACCTTTTTTGGTTACCAGAGTATACTCTTGAATCATTGAAGCTGTAGCATTCTAAAATCTCTTTATCTTTCTCTTTTTTTGTGTGTGATTGTCAAGCTTTGTTTTTCTTATACTTGTATGATTAGTTTTTGTTTTAGGATTTTAAGATTATCCCTATTAAATTTTATTTTAATATTTGTCCCACAGCTAGTCTATTGAGATCTTTTTATATCAAAATTTAATAGCATCTGCAGATTTGTAATCATGCTTTTATTTAACAAGGTCATTAGCAAAATGTTGAACAAAACGTGATATCTGTATCCTGATATATAGTACATCAGTGATTCTCAAAACATGGTTCCCAGATAAGCTGCAACAGTATCATCTGGGAACTTATTAGCAGTGTGAATTCTTGTTTTATTTTATTTTATTTGTTTATTTTCTTTATTTTTTTTAGCTGCATTGGGTCTTAGTTGCAGCATGCGGGATCTTTTGTTTGTGGCGCACGGGCTTCTCTCTAGTTGTGGCATGCGGGTTTTTTCTTCTCTAGTTGTGGCGCGCGGGCTCCAGTACACGTGGGCTCTGTAGTTGTGGCACACGGGCTCCAGAGCACGTGGACTCTGTAGTTTGCGGCACTCAGGCTCCCTCATTGATGTGCGCAAGTTCAGTAGTCGTGGTGCGCGTGCGTGGGCTTAATTGCCCTGTGGCGCGTGGGATCTTAGTTCCCCGACCAGGGATCAAATCCGCGTCCCTTGCACTGGAAGGTGGATTCTTTACCACTGTACCACCAGGGAAGTCCCAGCAATGTGAATTCTTGAACCCCACCTGCTGAATTGTGAATTCTGGGCATAGGACATAGCAATTTCTTTTTGGGTAGGCCTTTCAGGTGATACTGATGCACTGTAAAGTTTGAGAACCACAACATTACATGGGTCTATATATTCATATTGACTTAGATCCATTATTCAAAATCTTGGGTATCTTTAGATTTCTTCAGCCAGTTGCTAATTCCCTAGTTGAATCTAATTCATAGTTTTGAATCTAAATCATAGCTCAAAGTTATGAGCAACTTTGCCAGATGCCTTGCTGGTATATAGAGATAATAATGGCCATTGAATTTTCCTCATCTACCAGTCTAATTAGTTTTTCAAAGAAGAAAATGTTACTACTCTGATTCTTCATAAACCCATATTGATTCATAGTAATTACTTTCCCTTCAAGAGGCTCAGAAACTATTACTTAAAAGTCTGTGACCAGGGACTTCCCTGGTGGCACTTATACTTGTAACCCAGTGGTTAAGAATCCGCCTGCCAATGCAGGGGACACAGGTTTGAGCCCTGGTCCGGGAAGATCCCACATGCCGCAGAGCAAGTAAGCCCGTGTGCCACAACTACTGAGCCTGTGCTCTAAATCCCACGAGCCACAACTACTGAGCCCACATGCCGCAACTACTGAAGCCTGCACACCTAGAGCCCATACTCCACAAAAAGAGAGGCCACTGCAATGAGAAGCACGCGCACTGCAGCGAAGAGTAGCCCCTGTTCGCCTCAACTAGAGAAAGCCCCCATGCAGCAACAAAGATCCAATGCAGCCAAAAAAAAAAATGTCTGTGACTGGTTTGTGGGATTAACATAAAATCCTACTAGTCTGTTTTACACTAGTAAGAAATCCAGAGTCCAAGGAAGTTAGATAGCAGAGATCAGGAACTAGATACCAAAAACGACCAAAGATCTTGGGTAACTCAAGAAAGGCTTAAGTCAAAGAATTTAAGCAATAAGAGGTTAACATCAAATATAAGCATCAAGAATGGCCTTAATTCTGAATTAAATTTTATAATTTGGTTTGATTATTTTTCCATCCTCATTACTTTGTAAAAACATTATGCATATATTTCCTAGGCCTTAAAATGTCAGTCTGCAGGTAGAAACAAATAGCACAACCAGCTGAAGTTGGGGAGGTAGAAAGTTAAGAATAGTTCAGTTCCTCATATCATTCAGCCATGTGCTTTTAGTTTTTGTTTTTTTCTGGTAGTGAAAGAATTAGCACTGATCCATCTATGTAGTCACTTTTTCTTTTTTTTTTGCGGTACGCAGGCCTCTCACTGCCGTGGCCTCTGCCACGGACCGGGGATTGAACCTGTTGCGGAGCACGGGCTCCAGACGCGCAGGCTCAGCGGCCATGGCTCACGGGCCTAGCCACTGCATAGCATGTGGTATCCTCCTGGACCGGGGCATGAACCCGTGTCCCCTGCATTGGCAGGCGGACTCTCAACCACTGCGCCACCAGGGAAGCCCCTGTACCCACTTATTTTTTCAAACAGTGTGTGCGCTTTTCCCTGGTATTCCTTGTGACACACATACTTATGAGTTAAATTGGCTTGAGCTCAAATTTCAGTCTGTAACTGAACTTTTTCCGTGTAGAGTCAACTGATTTGTAGGGAAGATTCATTTATTCAGATGTTTAATGGGAACCTACTACCTGTTATTACTGGGAAATCAAAGATGAATCAGGTTTCAAAGATCTCACATACTAGATGGGGAGGAAACAAACATGTAAATGACTGTAGTAGAACATAAATTCTTTATAGAAGTATGTATCACTTGTAGAGAAGGAGCAATTAATCCTACGTGGGGTTGAAAAGATTGACTATCATAGAAGTGAAATTTGAGTCTTAAAGGATGAGTCACGTTTCATCAAAAGCAAGGAAGGGCATTCTGAGCAGAGGGAATGGCATAAGCAAAAGTGCTGTGATGAGAGAATGCTTAGGGAATCTTCATACGGTCTTGTATAGCTAGACTACAAGATGCATGATTGAAAGTGTTGAAAGATATGGCTGAGAAAAGGTAGACTTCTGAATGCTTGGACTTTATTTAATAAGCAATAGAGATCCATTGAAACTTTTTAATCAGGACCATGACATTATGAAGTCTATATTATAGAAAGTTAACTCTGTGTCATGTGGAAATTGAACTGAAATGAGAGAGGTACTACAAGTAGAAAGACCTGTTAAAAGACTATGAAACTTTTTCCTGTGAAGGATAGAAAGAGCTTGACTTTGGGCAGTGGGAATGAAGAGAAGAAGATGGATTTCAGACATTTTGAAAGGAGGAGGAGGGAATACATGAAATTAGTGGATGAGTAAATTTGATACGATTTAGGTGGTTAGAGTCAGAGACTCACATAGTAGAAGAGACCCAAGAATACATCCCATGGTTGGGGTGGGTGGTATGAAGAGGGAAAAAAAGAAAGAGAAAAGGAGAGGAAGGTGAAGAGGAGAGAGGAAAGAGAAGAGATTTAATCATCTAGGATAGATAGTTAAATTCAACATAGAATTTATAATTGTCAGCACCCAATGCAGAATGCTATGCTCATAGAGTATTTGTTGCATAAATGAACAAATTAACAAATCAGGAAGTCTCTATAATCTACATTTGCTTTTCTAGAGTTCTCCTAACTTTGTTATCAAAAAGTTAAGGCCAGGAACTTTCCTGGCAGGTCCAGTGGTTAAGACTCCACACTTCCACTGCAGGGGGCATGGGTTCGATCCTTGGTCAGGGGGAACTAAGCTCCTGCATGCTTCGTGGCGCAGCCATACATACATACATATGTACATAAATAAAATGCTGCCTCTTTAAAAAAAAAAGGTTAAGGCCAATTGATGCTGCTGTAATTTTCTTCAAGACCATTCAACTTCTTGATATAGATATAACTGATCATTTATAAAAATTCTTCACATATTTGATGACTATGTTTATTTTTATAAATTTATTTTATTTACTTTTGGCTGTGTTGGGTCTTCATTGCTGCACGTGGGCTTTCTGTAGTTGCGGTGAGCGGGGCCTACTCTTCATTGCGGTGCGTGGGTTTCTCATTGCGGTGGCTTCTCTTGTTGTGGAGCACGGGCTCTAGGCGCGCGGGCATCAGTAGTTGTGGCATGTCAGCTTAGTAGTTGTGGTACACGGGCTTAGTTGCTCCGCGGCATGTGGGATCTTCCTGGACCGGGGATCGAACCTGTGTCCTGCATTGGCAGGCACATTCTTAACCACTGCGCCACCAGGGAAGTCCCAGAAGTAGTAAAATTTAAGGCAAAGAAGAGTATGGTACTTTAGAGTCATGCATTAATTAATTCCTTCATATCTACCAAGTACTTGGCATTTAGGGGCATACAGTGGTAAACAAAACAGAAAAAGCCCCTAACCCTCTTTGGGTTTAGGCCCAGTGGGGAGGCATTCATTATATGACTGCACTAATACATATGATTATAAGTTGTTAAATTCTAGAAAAGTAGATGGTACTGTGACAGAGTATAAGAAGCAGACCTAATTTAGATAAAAAGTTGTACTGATTGAGAATATTAGGTAGGGCTTATGCATGAATGAAGTAGACATTTTTGGTTAACTTGACCATAACCAATAATACTACTATATCTGTGTGGTTGGAGAAGTCAGGAAGGTATTCCATTCGGAATTGCAAACGTAGCCCCCGCCCCCCCACAAAGCTACATTGAACCTTTAATCCTGTTACAGATTTTGTATAAGTTTAAGAGAAATCACTTCTTGGAGGAGCATTTGCCAAGCTTGGCATAAAGCTGATGTTCTAAATCTGTGTATGTGCTTTTGTTTTATTAAACACCTCATATATTGGGTCACATCAGAAGGCACCTTAAAAATGCAACAGTATAGAGGAAAAAATAAAAGTGTCTTCTTAAGTTCCTATAAAGGTATCTCAGAAATCCTTCACATCCCTAACAAAATAACATTTCCAAAGCATCAGGCAATCAGAAGGATTTGAGGTACTCAGAATAGGTCTAGAATGTACTTTTTCATATATTCGACACAAATACCTAATTGAGGTTATTGACTGCTAAGAGTCTAACATCCTAAATTCATAAGCACTAGAAAAGCTCCAGGTTGAAGAGCACTGGTACCTTTTTCAGTGATGATTTATTGAGAAATAGGTGAATCTCTAGGTTTGAAGGCCTTGGTCTTTTTGCAATTGGATAAAGGCTTAGCCCACCTCAAAAAAAAAAAAAAAGAAAGTCTCTATAGATTTTTTTGTATGTATATGGCTATGACCCCAGGGCCTCTAATTCTAGCCTTGAAAAAGGTCCATACCCCAAAATAAAAGGGTTCAAGCAAAATCATGTCGATGGTATATATGGAGAGGATATTTGTCTTTTATTTTTTTTAAGTAAGCTGGATGCTCTTTTATTTTTTGCCTACTTGAATTTGTTCTGGTTTTAATGGCATTTACGGTATCAAATTTAGGCTGCTTTGCTCCTTTTCCAAGAAAGGGAGAGGAATAGATACTACCTTATATAAGAGCGGGGTGATGACTGTAGAGGGGCAGTTGGTTCTAGAGGCTTGCATTCCACTGCTACCAACCACATGTAACAGAATTTAACAGTCAAGAATTCTAACAAGACCCCTGACTCCCAGGCATGAGTTCTTCACCACCAGAAAAACCACTAGATGGTGCTCTTCGTCATCGCTTCTAATGACACATCTGGTCCACATAGAATACGTTGCCGAGCCAAAATTTGGGTTCTAACTAGCCAATTTAAATCTTCAGATCTAGTAAGAAATGGAATTATGAGAAATCTTTTCAATATGCAGACTGTTTTTATTTACAGTCAGTCATTTATTTAGTTATGAAATTATTCCATTTTATATGTCCTTGCCTTGTCATCCACAAGCAGTCTTGAGAGTTTATTTAGCCTAGCCTCCTCACCCTCTTTTTCAATCTTTTGATCTATTGCTCTTCTTATTCCATGGGCATTTTTTTCTTCCACTTCCCAATTCTTCCTACCCTGTGTAAATGTTTTCCAAATAATCCACCTTACAGTAAAAATAACTGTCTGCCTAGGACAGGATTGTTCAAGGACTTATTCCCTCTGCATTTAATTTCAGAGGTTTATATTTTCATGCCAGGATAAATACTTATAGCCTGACTTCTTAGCCATCTTTGTTCCCCCCATACAAATCCTGTACATCTGTGCATAGATCCTGAGGGCAGGAAGGGCATATTTTCCTGCTTAAAGTTTTGTTAGATTTACAAATAATTCATGTTTTTGCCTATAGATACTCTGTTCTCTTAAAACGTCATAGATTGCCAATTTGGAAGGGGTTTCTTTTGTCATTATAATCACAGCTTCTATAGTATGTATTAATTTTAACTTTCAGTTTTATCTAAATTAATTCAATCTTATCTTCTTCTCAGTTAAACTGATACAGCAAAAATTTACCTTCCCAATAAGGTGATGCCTTTCCCTCTACCTCCATCTCTAATGTTATTTTATTTATTTTTAATTTTTAATTTTTAAATTTTTAAAATTTAAAATCTAATTAATTAATTAATTATATTTTTGGCTGTGTTGGGTCTGTTGCTGCACGTGGGCTTTCTCTAGTTGCAGTGAGCGGGGGCTACTCTTCGTTGCGGTTCACGGGCTTCTTATTGTGGTGGCTTCTCGTCGTGCAGCACAGGCTCTAGGTGTGCAGGCTTCAGTAGTTGCAGCACGTGGGCTCAGTAGGTGTGGCTCGTGGGCTCTTGAGCACAGGCTCAGTAGTTGTGGCGCAAAGCCCTAGTTGTTCTGCAGCATGTGGGATCTTCCTGGACCAGGGCTCGAACCCATGTCCCCTGCATTGGCAGGCGGATTCTTGACCACTGTGCCATCAGGGAAGTCCCTCTAATGTTACTTTAGAGTATTTTTAAACTTGGAATCATTATTATTAAGTTCTATATTCTAGCAAGAAATAAGAGGAAATGAATATGTCATGAAGCTATTTTATTTTAAAAAAGAAATGGTCAGGGCTTCCCTCGTGGCTCAGTGGTTAAGAATCAGCCTGCCAATTCAGTGGACATGGGTTCAATCCCTGGTCTGGGAAGATCCCACATGCCGTGGGGCAACTAAACCTGTGCGCCACAACTACTGAGCCTACGCTCTAGAGCCCGTGAGCCACAACCACTGAGCCTGCATGCTACAACTATGGAAGCCCGCACACCTAGGGCCCATGCTCTGCAACAAAGAGAAGCCACTGCAATGAGAAGCCTGTGCACCACAACGAAGAGTAGCCCCTGCTCACCGCAACTAGAGAAAGCCCGTGCACAGCAATGAAGACCCAATGCAGCCAAAAATAAATAAAATAAAATAAAATAATTTATTTTAAAATAAAGTATTTTTAAACTTGGAATCATTATTATTAAGTTCCATATTCTAGCAAAAAATAAGGGGAAATGAATATATCATGAAGCTATTTTATTTTAAAAAAGAAATGGTCAGGGCTTCCCTGGTGGCGCAGTGGTTAAGAATCCGCCTGCCAATGCAGGGGACACGGGTTTGAGCCCTGGTCCAGGAAGATCCCACATGCCGCGGAGCAACTAAGCCCATGCGCCATAACTACTGAGCCTACGCTGTAGAGTCCCCGTGCCACAACTACTGAAGCTTGCTTGCCTAGAGCCCGTGCTCCACAAGAGAAGCCACCACAATGAGAAGCTCGCGCACCACAACAAAGAGTAGCCCCCACTCACTGCAACTAGAGAAAGCCCGCACACAGCAACGAAGACACAATCCAGACAAAAATAAAATAAAATAAATTTAAGAAAAAAAAAAAACCAGTCAAATAGGAGGCACTAAGAGAAAAAAACCCAAAGATTTTGACTTTCTTTAAGAAAAAAAAGAAAAAAACTTTAGAAAGCCTGGAAACTATTTTAATTTTTTAAAATTTATTTATTTTTAACACTAGTTTTTAAATAACTTTATTTATTTTTGGCTGTGCTGGGTCTTCGTTGTTGCACGCAGGCTTTCTTTTTAACTGCAGCGAGCGGGGTCTACTCTTCGTTCCGATATGCAGGCCTCTCATTGCAGTGGCTTCTCTTGTTGTGGAGTGTGGGTTCTAGGGGCACAGGCTTCAGTAGTTGCAGCACACGGGCTCAGTAGTTGTGGCTCACGGGCTCTAGAGCACAGACTCAGTAGTTGTGGGCATGGGCCCAGCTGCTCTGCGGCACGTGGGATCTTCCCAGGCCAGGGCTCGAACCTGTGTCCCCTGCACTGGCAGGCGGACTCTTAACCACTGCGCCACCAGGGAAGCCCTGGAAACTATTTTTAAATATCTTACTGAAAGACCAAGATCAATGTGTGTTTTTAAAAACTATCCTTGGGCTTCCCTGGTGGTGCAGTGGTTGGGAGTCCGCCTGCCGATGCAGGGGACACAGGTTCGTGCCCCGGTCCGGGAGGATCCCACATGCCGCAGAGTGGCTAGGCCCGTGAGCCATGGCCGCTGAGCCTGCGCGTCCGGAGCCTGTGCTCTGCAATGGGAGAGGCCACAACAGTGAAAGGCCCGTGTACCACAAAAAAACACAAAAAAAAAACAAACCAAAAAAACTATCCTTAATGGCATGACTGAATGACAAAGATATCATATTAGGAAGTAGGTATTATTAAATAAAAAAAATAAAAAGTTGGCACAAGGGAGGAGAACAAAGAAACCCCAAAATATGACAAATCATATAAAATTGAGAATCTGCTTGAGCCAAGAAGGAATCTGAAGACAAACTTAAAGCTATTCCAAAAATCAGTCATCAATTCTTTAAAAAGTTCAGATTGAAATCTACCTCTAGAATTATTGGGACCATATTAGTATAAATGAATTATTTGTATTATTATTTATTCATTCAACGCATTTACTGAATATCTCTTGTACACCAGGCACAGAGTATATAAAGGTTAAAAAAAAAAATCTCTATTTCCTGTGAGCTTCGTGTTTAGTGGAAGAACTCACAGTTTAGTTTCGGCTGAAGGAAACATTTGGAGTATTCTTACCCACACTCAGTTATTTTGAAATAAATACACTAAATATGCACAGAATGTTCTAGATTTACACTGTCTAGTAGTCATATGCGACTATTCAATTAAAATTAAATAAAACTAAGAATTCAGTTCAGCTCAGATATAGAACATTTCTATTACTGGAGAAAGTTCTGTTGGACAACATCATTCTAGATCTAATCAATAAGATAGAGAACGTATCAATTACCAGGATTAGATGGCATCCCCTTAGAATTTATTTGTTCATTTGTTCAATTTTCCTTCATTCACTTAAGAAACTTTTATTACCTACTCATTATGTATCAGGCATTATACTAGGTGATCGGGATATAAAAATGGAAGTATATTTCCTACCCTCAGGGAGTTCATGGTCTGGTGGGAAAACCCAGACAGATAAACAATTATAAGATAGCAAAATGGGTAGTATAGTTAGGCTGTGTACAGAAGTTGCAGGGAGATCACAGAGGAGGGACCTAACCCAGGCTGCAGGGTAATGGAAGTCTTCCACAGAAGACGTAGATTGAATGGAAGGATAAGTAAGAGTTACCCAGTGGAAAAGAAGAGGAAGGATGCTCCAGGCAGAAGGATCAAAGGTACTCGGTAAGAGACTGTGGCATATACAAGGAAATGCAGGTGGTTTGGAATGGAAGGAGTTTAAGGTGCCCCTAGGAAGGTGGTAAGAGATGAGGCTAGAGAGAGAGACAAAGGCCAGGTTATAAAGGATCTTACTTGTCCTGCTTTATTGTGAATGTGATGGGGAACCATTGAAAGGTGTTAAACTGTGAAGTGGCATAAATCACATTTACATCTTACTGGGAGAAGTAGATGGAAAGGTGGCACACAAGAAGCAGAGAGACCAGATAGGAATGTATTTTAGTAATGCAAGCAAGAAATGATGATAGCTTGAACTGAGGTAGAGACAGATTCAGACTGAAGATATTGTAGAGGATAAAACCAACAGAATTGACTGCATTTGAGTTTTAAAGAAGTAAAGGAAAAAATATGAAGCCTCCTATCCCTAAAAAATATTTGAGAAAAGACCTGAGAGCTATAAACTAGTGAATTTCACTTCCATATTGGTTAGGTTCTTAGAAGAGATGGCATAAAAGATGACAGGCTGAATACTTAATCAGATTCTGGATCAATGAATTGAATGTCAGGAAATCTAAATTAGCTATGTGATCTGGGCAAATCACTTCAATTTTAATTTTTCTGCCCTATAAAATGAAGAACTTGGTGAGTTTTAAACGGAGCCTTCAGAGGACTGTTGGAGATATTTCAAAGGGGGGTGTCTCTTCTAGCTGCAAGATTTTGTGATCCATCATCTGCATGCCCTGTTTACTAAGATAAATTATTATGATGATTAAAGAAGATGGCATGTGAGAAAGTGCTTTGTAAGCTATAAAGTGCTATATAAATTTATGGTACTATTATAATTTTGACTCTAAGCTCTTTGGATTAATGCCAAGCAATGGGGCTTATTAAACTATAGTATCTTAAATAGGAACTGAGAGAGAAGAAAAATGACAGATTATTTTCAGTGTAGAAAAATTCTGGAAGATTAAGTGCATAATAATCGACGTATAATTGAAATTGAGCTGATTTTTATGCCTGATATATAAAGTAAGTCTCTCTGTATTATAGGAAGTCTTTATGTGTGTATGTATATGTGGTGATGGTAGAAGCTGAGCTAACATATACAGCCTTGATTAGAGACCATTAAGGAATTCATAGTTAATTGTTACTTGGAAACAGTAGCCTGAGACTTGCCACGAAAGCCAATGATATGCTGGATGGTCTTAAGAAAAGTACTTTTTAGATTAAAAAAAAAATCTACTTTTAATAAGCTATTAGAATTTTGCTTGTTATTTTTCAATTAAGATCTCATGTTACTAAAAAGAGGCAATTCAATTATCTGGGCAATGGTAGTGGGTGATGGAGTTGCCACAGTATGAAAGTATTCTACTTTTCATTGTATGAAAAGACAGTGATGTGAGTAAATTATAGTAAACAATGAAAAATATGGTTAGATTTGCTTGAATGAATCTTAGTTTTCTGGAAATAGGGGGCCTGAGAAAGGTGAATGTAGTCACCTGTCTAATGGCCATAGCTACTTAGTACCCAGCAGAGAACCAAGAAGTAAGGAGGGAAATGGTGTAACTGAGTAACTGAAAGGTACATTTACTCAAAGGCATATATAAACTCATTCACCTACTTGTGGGAGAGGCCCATGCTCAGGCTGTATTTGCTCTTACTTTAGATACTATTCTAGTAATTGATTAGCTTACCTACCTGCTCAAGAAGATTAAAGATAACATAATAAGAGATGAGTGAGAGAGGAGGGAGTAAGAATTTATGTTAAAACTGTAAGAGAGAAGGCAGAAAAATTATTAAAGATAGACGCAAGAACTCAAACAACACAGCATTCTGAGCTATTTAATGTAATAGAAAACAGCTGTTAATACCGTAGCAGCCCTGGGAATTTATTGTATAGAATAAAAAGTGTTCTTAATGGTTATCAACGAAGAGAAATAAGAAACGTTTATATAGTGTTTAGTATTCTAAAAAAAAAAAGATAGGGAGGGCTTCCCTGGTGGCACAGTGGTTGAGAGTCCGCCTGCCGATGCAGGGGACACGGGTTCGTGCCCCGGTCTGGGAAGATCCCACATGCCGCGGAGCGGCTAGACCTGTGAGCCATGGCCGCTGAGCCTGCGCGTCCGGAGCCTGTGCTCCTCAACGGGAGAGGCCACAACAGTGAGAGGCCTGCGTACTGCAAAAAAAAAAAAAAAAAAAAAAAAAGATAGGGAAAGTATTATGATGCAGTTTAAAATTTTATCAAAAAATGCTTACGATGAAAAAAAGTTTTGATGCTTAAAGCAAAAATTATAATTAACTTAAAAACAACATCAACAAAAAAAACTTAATTTGAATTCTTCGTTCTCCAAAACTGCCAAATAAATTAAGCTGTGCTAGGCTTTCATCTATTTATTGTTTTTAGATGTTGATTTTTGAGCCTTTCTAAACTATATTTCATGCAGAATATACTAAAGTTAAGAATTATATTTGTTATTCCAAGATCTATATAGGCTAACAATGTAAGTGGTTTCTAAAATACTGGCTCAGATAAATTCACAAATGGAAAATCCATAAGACTCTCTAAGAAAACTCATATATTAATGGGGAGGGAGAGTGGTGGCAGGCGTTCATATTCTTTCGAGAGAAGCATGTGTGTAAAATGATAGGGCCTTTTTTATGAGCCACAAGGCTTTTGTTTTCAAAATAACTAGTACTGAGATTGTCTTCAACTAACTAAACAAAGCTATGTTACTAGTATTAACTTTTTTTAAGTACAAAAAAGTTGTTGAAAGAGATTCCCTGGTGGTCCATTGGTTAGGATAGGCGCTTTCACTGTGGTGGCCCTGCTTTAAATCCCTGGTTGGGGAACTAAGATCCTGCAAGCCATGCGGTATGGCCAAAAAAAAAGTTGTTGAAAAATATCTTTCAAAATATTTTTCGTCTAAAGATATTAAGAAATCTGTCTTAAGAAATCTATTTTGTCTTAAGATGTCTCTTAGTTTTTAAAGAGGTGGGATTCCATTATGGAAAAAAATTATTAAAAAAAAATGAACAGGCATTCCTACATCATCCTCATTTTGCTACTTTGAACATTTTACTTGCTGTAAAATGTAAAACTGCATGTAAAACTGACTTCTTACATGGCTGCCTATTATCGCTGTTAGCTAGAGTAGGATTTGTGTAGAGCATATTCTGTAACAAAGCCCATGTTTTGAAATATGTTGACAACCGTGCAATTGGTATAGTTTCAAAATGCTTCTATAATCATTCACTTAAGGCTAAAAAGAGTCAGAAAACTTTTCTTGATTGAAGTATATTACTACCCTTGAACTTTTACAAAAGTTAAATGGATAACTATTTAAAATTTATTGTAATTAAGGATTAGAGTAATTAAATGGCAGATTGGAAGTTTAAAATTATTAAAATATTCGTGGTAATGGGTGTGGAGAACATTCTCAGTGGTGAAAATTGAAGGTTATAAATAGTCTTCATTTGAAATGATTACTTGTAAATATTATAATACATTTGTAATGAGTAGAAATTAATTTCGTGGTTAAACGTATATTTTGCAATCTTGTTTTTATTCTTTTTTTTTTAAAATAGTGTTTGCCAGCTCTGAGCCCGTTCCAGGATTCCAAGGGGATACTCTGCAGCTAGCATTCATTGACCTCAGACAAGTAAGATGTAATAATGTACTTCTCATTTATTGGTTTCTACTTCTCACCTTTTTTTTTTAAATGCTACAGGAATGCTTGTTTGCCTTGAAAAAACTTTTCTTTAGAAAAGTGCTTCTTTTTTTTTTTTTGCGGTACGCGGGCCTCTCACTGTTGTGGCCTCTCCCGTTGCGGAGCACAGGCTCTGGACGCGCAGGCTTAGCGTCCATGGCTCACGGGCCTAGCCGCTCCACGGCATGTGGGATCTTCCTGGACTGGGGCACGAACCCGTGTCCCCTGCATCGGCAGGCGGACTCTCAACCACTGCGCCACCAGAGAAGCCCTAGAAAAGTGCTTCTTTGATAACTGTATTTGGTCCTTCTTTTGAACCTATACCCATTCAGTGTCTCAACTTCATGGGGCATTCTTATTGGTGAATATTTAACTTAGTTATTACTTGCAAAGCACATGAATAAATAAAAACTTTATACTTTGGTTTAATAACACTTGAAGCTTAAGTTATTTCTTAATGATTTCATGGTCGTATATGAAAATTGGTAGTGTAACATTAGTTTTAGGACCCAAGTTAAATGTAAATTATTACAACCTAGAAAGGAACCCCTTGCTTAAAATGTTGTCAGTGTAAAGAATGTTATTTTTATAGTTTTTCTGTATGCTTCCAGAAAGAAGGATAAAACTAATTTTTAAAGGTAATTAATTATACATTTATGTAATTCTTTTCTAGTCACATAACTCTAAGTATAATAACAAATATGATTTTTAAATTTCTTCTATTCAGTTTACTCTTTAACTTCTCTATTGTCATTTTCTTTATTTTCTTCATATTACCTCTTTCCATCTCCCTCATGATTTTGCTTCTTATTCGTTTCTTCCTCTTTCCTCCTCCTCCTTTTTCTTTTCTTTCTTAATCATAGGATTAAGGAGCTTAATAAAGCTGAGAGGCACAAGAGTGTGGAGGAGGGGTAGATCCAAGTTAGAGGGCTTAGGAGTGCTAGGATTGACAACAGGCGTGACTGCTGCCCTTGGCAAGAAGAACCAAATGGAGATGGAATTAAAAGAAAGTCACGGTGATATCAGTCTATTAATGGTCCCATCCCCTTTGAGGGATGGAGATAACTGGAGATGGGGCTCCACCATTGGTATGAATAGAACTCTTCCACAGTGATGTTTGGAACAGGACCATTGTGAGCAGTTAAAGAGCTCTTATTTTAATAAATGTTTGAACACAGAGCTGCTTTTTCTAATTCCAAGCCAGTGTTCAATAAATATTTATGAAATGCTAAGTATTGATTATTTGGAGAGAGGAGATATGGTTGAAATAGACACAAAAGTAATATAAGAGACAGTTTCATCCTTATGGAGCCTAACAATCCTTTAGAGAAGCACAATACCCACAAACTGACTAGGAATACTTATAAGACAGTGAGTTGTGTATGGAAATAACTGGTATTTCAAGTCAAGTTTAGAAGAAAATTGAAAAAGCCGTTCTGTCTCCCAATTATAATGTGTAAAGCACTGAACAACGTATTTATGAAATATTGTCATAACATAAATATGAAATAACCTAAATATTTTTATAACCTAAATACATATGAAAATATATTCATATTTATTCTGTTTACAATTGGTGCTCATGTATTATGCCAAACAAGAAACACTATTATGAGTGACCTAGATCTACAGATGGTTAGCTTTACTAAGTTAAGGGGAAGATAGTAGAAAATGAAGAAAGTGGATTCTGAACTTCCATTTCAGTTTATTAGAAGATATTCTTACTATTGAAGGTAGATCCATTTTCTTTACAAGGAGTTCTCTCTGTTGCTGTCCTGTTGCCCCTAATAAGATGATATAGAAAACTGAGTCCTTTACCAAGGTGGAAACAGGTTTGGTGGTATATTCATTTCCAAATTAGGTTATGACCACTTACATGAATATGGTCTCCAGTCCAAAGAATATGTGATTCAAGGATAGCTCCCATTATATACAAATAATCTGTTCACAGAAAATTTGAAATTTATTGTTTGCTGTTTTCTCAGTTTTGTATGAATTTTTATGCTGTTAACTAGCTTGTAATCTCATTGTAGGATTGTAGATGGGATCACATAATTTAAAAAAATTTTTTATTAGCGTATAGTTGATTTACAATGTTGTATTAGTTTCAGGTGTACAGCAAAGTGATTCAGTTATACATACAAATATATTTATTCTTTTTCAGATTCTTTTCTCATATAGATTATCACAGAATATTGAGTAGAGTTCCCTATGCTATACAGTAGGTCCTTGTTGGTTATCTGTCTTGTATATAGTAGTGTGTGTATGTTTATCTCAAGCTCCTGATTTATCCCTTCCCCCAGCGTTTCCCTTTTGGTAACCAGAAGTTTGTTTTTGATATCTGTAAGTCTGTTTCTGTTTTGTAAATAAGTTCATTTGTATCATTTTTTTGAAAATTAGATTCCACATATGAGTGATATCATATGATATTTGTCTTTCTCTGACTTACTTCACTTCATATGATATTCTCTAGATCCATCCATGTTGCTGTAGGATCACATAATTTATAAAGCTGTTGGCAAAGATTCTGTTCCTTGATTTGTCCAGGTAGGTAGTTAGTTCAAAGCAGAAAACTCTGATCCTAGGTACTTTCTTCCTTCAAACACAATCATCATTTCACAGCAAAGAAATCCTCTCTACAAGCATATAGCTCACTAGGGAATTGTTATGAAGGCAGACATATAAATATTAATAAACATCTCAAATCTTTTTGGTTGATTTACTTATCAAGTAGTGCACTTAGAGGCATTAAGTCCTAATTGACATTTCCTCATCAAGGTAATTTCTTTTCTTTTCTTTTTTTAAATATTTATTTATTTATTTATTTATTTATGGCTGCATTGGGTCTTCGTTGCTGCGCGCGGGCTTTCTCTAGTTGCGGTGAGCGGGGGCTACTCTTCGTTGCAGCACATGGGCTTATCATTGCAGTGGCTTCTCTTGTTGTGAAGCATGGGCTCTAGGCACATGGGCTTCAGTAGTTGTGGCATGCAGGCTCAGTAGTTGTGGCTCGCGGGCTCTGGAGCGGAGGCTCAGTAGTTGTGGCGCACGGGCTTAGTGGCTCCGTGGCATGTGGGATCTTCCCGGACCAGGGCTCGAACCCATGTCCTCTGCATTGGCAGACGGATACTTAACAACTGCAAGGTAATTTCTTTAAGAGACTTAAGTGAATAAAAAAGTCTATTATGAAACATTTAGAATTCTGAAATCTATTATGACAAGTATATAGAACTGTTAAAAGATTTATATAGAAATAACTAGTTAATATAAAACACAGTTTTAAAGTATGGTAGTTAGTATGCAGTGGAAGTGAGTAGTGGATAGAAAATTTTGATGAGCTAATTTTTGACATATTAATTTTTCTAGTCTTAAAAGAGGCTTAAATTATTTTCTCTGATTATTAATGTTAAAATTTAATTATGCTATCTTCTTGTACTTTTGTATTCTAAAACAAGAAGAGGGACTTCCCTGGTGGCTCAGTGGTTAAGAACCTGCCTGCCAGTGCAGGGGACGCGGGTTCGAACCCTGGTTCAGGAAGATCCCACATGCCACAGAGCAACTAAGCCCATGTGCCACAACTACCGAGCCTGCGCTCTAGAGCCCACGAGCCACAACTACTGAAGCCCGCATGCAGCAGTGAAGACCCAACACAGCCAAAAATAATAAATAAATAAATAAACAAACAAGAAGATACAACTAATTCTTTTTTTTTTAAATTAATTTATTTATTTTTGGCTGCGTTGGGTCTTTGTTGCTGTGCGTGGGCTTTCTGTAGTTGCAGTGAGTAGGGGCTACTCTTTGTTGCAGTGCACGGGCTTCTCATTGCAGTGGCTTCTCTTGCTGTGGAGCATGGTCTCTAGGTGCACAGGCTTCAGTAGTTGTGGCACGTGGGCTCAGTAGTTGTGGCATGTGGGCTCAGTAGTTGTGGCTCGTGGACTCTAGCGCACAGGCTCAGTAGTGTGGCATATGGGCTTAGTTGCTCTGCGGCATGTGGGATCTTCCCGGACCAGGGCTCAAACCTGTGTCCCCTGCATTGGCAGGTGGATTCTTAGCCACTGCGCCACCAGGGAAGTCCCGATGCAACTAATTCTTGTCTTCAGCTACTGGACCACTGTGATATAACTTGAATTTTATGATTTGAGAGGCCTGGATTTAATAATTTGATAATGATAGTTATTTTTCACCTATATTTGTTTTTCAAATTAACTTACAAACAGTTTAGTGGTGAAATGCCAAATATGGGAATTGGCCAAAAATAAATTCATTTTGAAAACTTTAATCTCATATGAGGTGATATAATGTTTTTTAGCAGTATCAGTGATTATTTAAATAAGGATACCTTAAGTTTCAGTAGTGTTTTTATGTTCCTGACTTCATAAAGATATTTCATAGCAGCATATTATTTTAACACTTTTATGTGAAGTAGTATATCACCAAACATAAAGAGGGTGCTAACACTTTTATTTACATTTCAGTTGAATTTCTGCACTTTTCCTTTTTTTTTTTTTCCTGGTCTGTGATCCATTTCTGTCTTAATAGGGCAGCTGACAGTTCTTTTCAAGTATACTTAGAAAGGCAAAAAAGCCCTTTTCATAGTACTTATAAGGGGTCATGCTTCTGTTTTTTAGTTTGAATTTGATACTGCTTCATGAATTGCTGGGTATGAAAGATTAGGAAGTAGGTCTAGTGGTCAAATTTTACCTGCCCACCCGGACTTTGCCCTGAGGTCAAACTCCTGATATTTGCTGTTCTGAATAGAGGAGTTGATGACAAGTATGAGCTGATACAAGAGGAAAGTTAGAACCATATCAAAGCTGAAGGCAAGAGAATTGGGACTCAATGAGAGACTGTAGCTAAAAGATGGATCATCAGAATTGCCCTCTTCTAAAGAAAAGGAAATAGCTGACCTGTGAGTGAAAAGACTTTATCATCCTGCCAATCACATGCTTGCTAATGGAAGCCAGTTATCTCAACAACATTTTAAGACCTACTGCCCCAATAGACAATGTGCAGGATTAGCAGTACTGGTACTGCATTATGTGAGCATACTACTTCACTCAATTTTAAACGTGCCGTTTGAACATGATTTGTCTGTGTATACATGTTTTATAAGTAAAGCCTACCATCCTTCTACCCCCAGTTCTGAAATGAAGTCGCTAATTGGTGAAGGACTTTGGTATACTTACTTGCATCTGTTTTCTTTTACAAAGACCATCTCTTTTGTTAAATGTAATCTTTCAAATGGATTTCAAAAGAATTTCAAAATATGTAAAATTCTTTTGACAATGTATGAAAACCTTAAAATTTTTAAACTGTTTTTATTATAAGACTCTTTGTATAATGTATAGTATTCAGTGATACTTTTTAAAATAACTCGTTCTTAATACATAGCAAGATTTCAGTAAATATCACTGGAAAGTGAGGTGTCCCATATAACTGAATTTCCCAGGAAACTAAAGATTAGGTTTTTTTGTTTTTGTTTTTTAAATTTTATTTATTTTTGGCTGCGTTGGGTCTTCACTGCTGTGCGCGGGCCTTCTCTAGCTGCGGTGAGCAGGGGCTACTCTTTGTTGCAGTGCGCAGGCTTCTCACGGTGGTAGCTTCTCCCGCTGCGGAGCATGGGCTCCAGGGCACGCGGGCTTCAGTAGTTGTGGCTCTCGGGCTCTAGAGCACAGGCTCAGTGGTTGTGGTACACAGGCTCAGCTGCTCCACAGCATGTGGGATCTTCCCGGACCAGGGATGAAACGCATGTCCTCTCCATTGGCAGGCGGATTCTTAACCACTGCACCACCAGGAAAGTCCACTGAAGATTAGTTTTTAATCACCAAAACTCTAAAAATGTAGCCAATTTAGCGGGAAACTTTAAAAATGTATCTCTCACTTTCATAGCTTCTTATTGAACATAATTCTCACAGTAGACTGAGCATCCATGGCTCACTAATAATCCTAATACTAAATCCTCTTTACCTGGTCCTATTTCACTTTGTGATAAGTTAGACTGGCAAGATATTATTGCAGCATTTGACAATATCTTGATAATCCTTCAGACAATATGGAGAGGTTGAGGTAGATTGGATGATAATACAATTAAGTAGGTTTGAAGCTAATAAACCAGTTTCTTCCCTAAAGAATGTTGGCTGATGTATCTTTTCACCGTATATTTTCCTGAAGTGTCTTTCCAGGAACACTGATTTCTCAAGATGAGAAAAGATTTCTTTAAAAAAGATTCCAAGTCAGCTAAGTTTGGGAAACAGTTTGTACTCTAATCCCCTCTTAGAGACTTACCATGTGCATTAGAATTGTAAGGACTGAGAAATGGTGCAGTAAACCTAAACTCATCACAGAACACATCCCTTACTAATTTTGGCTTGTATTACATGAAATATACTTTGGGAAATACTGCTTTAAGTCAGGATTCTGGCAGCACCCTCTAGATGTCTGTCTTTGACAGTTTGGGATCAACATATTTTTTAAATGATGACTTGGATAAATACATAGAAGAAATATGAATTATTTGTATAGATTACACAAAGCTAGAAGAGTTACCTAAGATGATAGAAGACGAAATCAAAGTGCTCTCAGTAGTCTTGAGTGATAAGCCAAAGCCAAAAAAGTTAAATTTAGCAAGAAAAATATTAAGTGCTGTATTTAATTTTTTTAATTAAATTTTTAAAAATACAGGATGTAGGAAATCTGACTTATATTATGAAAAAGACCTGGTCATTTTAGTTAACTCCAAATGAACCAACAGCGTGCTGGGAATTCTTAGACTACGCTAATCAGAGTGTGGTATTTGGGTTATTAGACTGCTGTGCTTTGGGGCTGTTAAGACTGTGCATGATGGTATGGACGCTCACAAATTGGAGAGCACATAAGAGAGAACTACAGAGGTAGTGAGTGATGGGATACCTTGTCACATGAAGAGCCTTTTAAAAATCTGGGAATAGGGAACCTCCGTGGCGGACCAGTGGTTAAGAGTCCTCACTTCCACTGCAGGGGTTGCAGGTTCGATCCCTGGTTGGGCAACTAAGATCCCATATGCTGCACGGCTAAAAAAAAAAAAAAAAATCTGGGAATATATAGTCTAAAGCCTTAGAGAGGTATGCCTTTGTAGTGCAAATCACATATGTGGTTCTTATTAGCTTACATATGAGCCATTTTCTTTTTCTATACCATTTTCTTCTGCCTGTTACAACCCTGTGCCATAAAAATTACAATTTTTCTTTCTCTATCTACGATTAGATTCCATTTTCAAGTATTTTATTTCAGGCAAAATAGGGAAAAGAGGAGTGATCATTCCTCTGAACTATATTTAGAGGATTTGAGAGAGAATTCGAATTGTGCAAAATATGTATGGATCTCATAGCACTTTTCAAATAAATGTTTTATTGAAATATACATTCAGGCAAATCATACTATTGCTGATTTTTGACAAAGTAAATACATCTCTGTAACACACAGATCAAGAAAAAGAACTTGACCAGTAAGTACCTCAAAAGAGACCCCTACCCCTTACTGCACTTCTCCCTCTCAAAGGATAGCAACTATTGTTACTTCTAACACCACAGATAAATTTTGTCTGATTTTGAACTTTGTATACATGGAATCATGCAGTATTAACTTTCTTTTTTAAATTTAATTTTATTTATTTTTTATACAGCATGTTATTATTAGTTATCTATTTTATACATATTACTGTATATATGTCAATCCCAATCTCGCAGTTCAACCTACCACCACCACCCCTGACCCCAATGTTAACTTTTTGGTTCTGCCTTCTTTTGCTCAATATTATGTTTGTGAAATTTATCTATGTTGTTACATGTAGCTATGGTTCATTCATTCCCTTTGCTGTGTAGTCTACCATTATATAAATATACCATAATTTATACATTCTACTATTGATGGACATATGAATTGATTCCAGTTTTATTGTTACAGCTTGAACTAACATGACATTCTTTTGCATGTCTTTTGGTGAACAGACCCATTTTTGTTGAGGTATTTACCTAGGAGTGGAATTGCTGAGTCAGGGGGGTAGGTATATGATCAGTTTGAATAGACACTGTGAAGCAGTTTTCCAAAGCAAGAATATTAGTTCGTACTTCAGCCAGCAGTGTAGAAGAGTTCTTGTTGCTCTGCATCCTTGGTATCACTTGATATTAGTTGTCTCTTCCTTTTCAGCCATTCCAGGGAGTATACAATAGTTTTACATTGTGGTTTTAATCTGCGTTTCCTTGATGACTTATAAAATTGAACTCCTTTTCATTTATTTATTGTCTATTTGAATATCCTCCTTTGTGAGTAAACTTTTCAGGTTTTTTGTCATTTTTTTCTATTGGATTGTCTGCTTAATGATTTCCAGAAGTTCTTTGTATATTCTGAATATGAGTCCTTCCTTTGTCAAATGTGTGTATTGCAAGTATCTTCTCCTGCTCTGTGGCTGGTCTGTTCACTCTTAGTGGTGGCTTTTGATGAATAAAAGCTCATAATTTTAATGAAATCCAATTTATCATTTTTTCCTTCATGATTAGTTCTTTTTAATGTCCAGTTTAAGAAGTCTTTGCCTTCTCCTGAAATTGTAAATGTTTTTTTCTAAAAGTTTTATTGTTTTACCGTTCATATTTAGGTTTACAATCCATCTGGAATTGATTTTTGTGCATGGTATGGGGTGTAAGGTTCAAGATTGATTTTGTTCCACATGGTTACGCAATTGACCCAGCACCATTTTTTGAAAAGAATTGGCTGTCATAGCATTTTTTTAAATAAATTTATTTATTTTTATTTTTGACTGCGTTGGGTCTTTGTTGGAGCACGTGGGCTTTCTCTAGTTGTGGGGGGCTACTCTTCGTTGCGGTGTGCGGGCTTCTCATTGCGGTGGCTTCTCTGGCTGCGGAGCACGGGCTCTAGACGTGTGGGCTTCAGTAGTTTTGGCACATGGGCTCAACAGTTGTGCTCGCGGGCTCTAGAGCGCAGGCTCAGTAGTTGTGGCGCACGGGCTTAGTTGCTCCACAGCATGTGGGATCTTCCTGGACCAGGGCTTGAACCCGTCTCCCCTGCATTGGGAGGCGGATTCTTAACCACTGCACCACCAGGGAAGTCCCTCTCGTAGCATTTTAATATAAAATAGTTATAAAACACAAGACTTTGAAATATAAATGATATGTGCTTCTAATATACAAGTAAAATGGTTTCTGTTGTCCCCCAGCTAACTGTATGCTTTTATTTCATGATTCATGCCATTCCCCATTAGCAAATTAGTTATCAAGTTGAGGTTTTAAAATAGCAGCCTAACTATACCCCCACCACATCAAAGGTATTTTTAAAAATAAAGCAATTCTAGAGCAAGTATTCATAACAATTCAGGTAACATAAAAGAAAAAAGCTAAGCTACAAGCCCATGAAGACAAGAATCATGCCTTTTTTGCTCACTACCATACATGTATTACTTAACCCTATTCCTGGCACATAGTAAACAATCAATAAATGTTGAATAAGTGAATGCAAATTATTCAGCTATATTCAAACATATTTTTGGTGTACAGAAACACCTTATTTGGAATTGGGATATTACATGTAAGTTAATGTTCTATGTAAAGAAACATACTTTAAAAGCAGTAAAAAATTTTTTATTTCCATTATTTTTGATGGGAGTATTTCTAAAAATACATGACACATTTCTTTGCCTTCTCAAGTAAACGTGTAAGCATTACAAACATTTCTTGATTTACCTTGGTCATCATTAGGGATACTAAAATAATAATATGTTATTTCTAAGAAATGTTGTCATTGCTCCAAACCCAACTGTTCTTCTATGGATGAAGAAATATTTTGAACAGGGGAATTATAGGAATTTAGACAAAGGCAGTATATGCCTTAATTGAGTGATCAGCAATGACTAAATATAGAGCAGAACTTAAATAAAGCACCATGTCCTAAACTTCTGTTATTTGGAACAGTGAGTCATGAAGAAAGTAAATTATAGACAAATAATTTTAGGAAATCCTGAATATTGTGTTCCTTTCTTGTAAATTCACAATTTCATTGGCACATTGAAGGCTTTTTTGAGAAGTCCTATAATAGAGGTGTATCCCCTTTTTCCCCCCAAAACTGTTTGAGTACTAAATACTTTTCAAAAAAGAATCTCTTACTATCGTGCAAATCAGTGTTCTATGGCACACAGTTTGCAAACACTGAATCACGTGGACCACTATTGCACTGCGTTACTCTATGCATTCCTAGAACTATGTTCTGGTTAAAACATAGGGCTGTGAAAGCAAAAAGATAAGCCTTTCAGTAGAGAGATGAAATTTAAATATTAAAATACAAATAGTACAAAAGTGATGAAAATAGTAGAAAGTTTTCAAAAATAATTTGTTGAACTTCCTCTTTTTTAAAACATTCAGACGATTTTATGAAGGATGGTAATTACTAGAGGATTAATGCTGCTTAGATTCAGTAAACCAGTCAGTCAGTCATACAGAATAACTTGTTTTTAAGAAGCATGAGACAGTAACACAGGACTGCTTGTGAAGAATGAAGAGATTAAAGGGGGAAATTAAAATACCAGCTCATATGGAGTTCAGATCCTAACAGTTGTCAGATTCCTTAGTGAATCATCAAGGCTATTGTTATTGAGCCACAGTGTGCATACTTGGAGAGAAATAAAGAATATATTTGCTACTTCCCCCCCTCCCCCTTACTAATACACTGTAAATGAGATGGGAAAATTTTGAAAGAGATATTTTGATAAAATAATCAAAGTACGTTCTATATTTTGTTTGTTATAAAGAGCATCTCCTAGTATTAAATACATTTGAAGTGACTTTTTTCGAGATAACTGTACCTTTCCTTAAGACAGAAAACCTAATACCTTCCAAAATAAGAATCTTAAAACAAAGCCAAAACGTCACAAAGAAGATAGTATTACTACTTAGTGGTACTAAAAACATGATGAAAAAACTTCAAAGTCCTTTAGAACTTACAGAAATTTTTTGCCTAGATGGTTTACTTTACACATTAACTTAGCTGTAAGCACCTTCAGATACAAAAAGAGAAGGGGTAGGGGAACAAAAGCTGCTTTGTTCAGTTTGCCTCTTTTACCTGTCACCAAGTCCTCCCTAGCAGGCAAAGGAGGAGCTGTACACCTAAAAAACCTCTTTTACCTTCCATCACTTCTTTGATCTGACATAATTTAAAGAATATATTTTTTAAAAGTCATTTTGTGACCCAATACATGCATCTTTTTATTAATGGCACCCAGGGAAGATTCTCTGTGTCCCAGAAGAGTCAATGGACCATTCTGAATATTAAGCCAATTCTTTTTAGTTTTTTTTTTTTTAACTTTATCAATTTTTGGAACTTGACTATCCATATCCTGATCCAGTATGATCTCATATAGTTGGAACAGGAGTATAGTATATGCCATTTTTAAAAAAGGCAACCCATAAAACTACTTCAGATCTGTTTTCTTATTTATATATGTCATCAACATACATGTCATTTTCTTTCATGATAAATCCCAAATCTGGGCTTCTCAGTACCATATGCTACATGAGGAGACTAAGCAGCTATTAGCTGTGACTATTGCTCATTTGACTTCTCCGATATTCTACCACTTCGTAGAGAAATCTGTTAGGAATGATTTGTAGCTTTTTACTGTTTTTTTTTTCCTTCAGCGTTCAACTCCACGAGCAGGAATTGGTTATAACATAGATTGCATTGCATAAAGGTCCTTATGTGCCTTTAGATCAGGGATTCTAACCTGGGGATCACAGGTTGGTTTTAGGAGGCTTATGCAAAATTTTGTCTATATGTGCATATTTCCGAGAAGAAGGTCCAATGTTTTAATAGATTCACAAAGGCATCATATATGACCTAACAACAGTTATCTCACCATCACTGCTCTAGGGAAACGGAAAGCTGTCCAGATGAAGCCAGATCACAAAGAGCTGTCCCATTTCCAGAGATGTCTTTATTTATTAAACAAATATTTGAGCACCTGCTCTGGGCACTCTTTTAAGTGCTGGTGATACAGTGGTGAAAAAGATAGGCAAGATCCCTGCTCTTAAAACTTGTTTTGTTGGAGGGAGATCCATAACAAACAATGATAATTTCAAACAGCTTTATATAGAATTTCAAATACATTTAGATTCTGTGAGAAAAATAAAACTGGTTAACGTGAATAGTGACTGGGAGTTAGTGGACCACTTCAGATTGGGTTGTCAAGGGTAAACCTCTTTAAGGAGTAGGTATCTGAATGAAATTAGGAGATATGGGGAAATAGTATTCCTGGCAGAGGGAGGAGCAAATGAAAAGTCCTAAGGTGCTCTCAGGGAAGAGAAAGTATGGCTATAGTGTAGTGAGCAAGGGAAAGAGAGGTGCAAATGAAATTGGGAAGGTTATCAGAGCCAAGTCATGTAGGACCTTGAGGGCCTTGTTAAGGAGTTTGGGATGTTATGTATGATGGGAAACCATTCAAGGATTTTAGGCAGGTTAGTATCATTCTCTGATTTGCATTTGAAAAAGATTTTGCTGGCTATTCTAAGGAGAATAGATTGAAAAGGGACAAAATTAGAATCAGGAAGAACAGTTAGATGATTATTTTGGTAGTCTAGGGTATAGATGATGGATTGCTATTACTTAATTACTGATGCTGTGGTTCACTATATTTCACAGTAGCTTCTTCATGCAGACTCAGAGGTTTCTGTTTTCAGTATGAGAAATGGTTGAATTTATCCACAGCAACTAGTTTGTTTTTATCTCAAACTACTGTGAGTTATCCAACTAATTATATTTTCTTCTTCATTACGGAGGTAGAATGCTCAAATATATAGGATAGCATCACGTGCATTTTGTATACTAACCTTATCTTCTCTCCTGTCTTCACTTTCTCTTGGCCCTGACTTTTCTCAGTTATTAAGCTGTATTTATCTTTTGTTTGTTTGTTTGTTTGCGGTACGCGGGCCTCTCACTGCTGTGGCCTCTCCCGTTGTGGAGCACAGGCTCCGGACGCGCAGGCTCAGTGGCCATGGCTCACGGGCCCAGCCGCTCCGCGGCATGTGGGATCTTCCTGGACCGGGGCACGACCCCGCGTCCCCTGCATCGGCAGGCGGACTCTCAACAACTGCGCCACCAGGGAAGCCCAAGCTGTATTTATCTTGCATGTATTTTTATAAGTTGCTTTAAGATGCCTTTGGAACAAGGCAGTGTATAAGTAAATTAAACATTTGTTAGCGGAATCCTAGAACTGTTTGTAGTAAAAGGCATTATGTATGGATGGATTTTCATTTATTGCTTCATTTACTAATTCATTTATTCGAGAAATGTTTATTGAGTGCCTTATGTAGCCAGCCACTGGGGAAACAGAATTGAACAGTAGACAATAAAATAAGAGCTAGACAATAAAATAAGAGCTAGAGAGATGAGTTAGTTGGTATCAAAGAAGATAAAGTTGAAGATAAACATGACTATTAGATTCAGAAAGATACCTTGGCTGAAAGGATGGAAATTAAGGAGTGTAGCGAGAAAGCCCCTGAAGAATCCAAATGGTGTGTTGAGGAGGACATTATCATGTAGGAAATCAGGAAATAGGATGGATTCCTGCTTCTCCTAATAACTACCGTGTGCTGTTGGGAAACTATTTCCTGAACTATTTCAACCATATATTTTAATGATTTAATGAAATCTGTGGGGGGAAATGGTGTATAATTTACTTTGGGGAGAGATCTTTTTCATCGCATGCTTAATCTTTGTTGTTAAAATCAGTGAATTGTGTGAAATTTGCATTGCAGCTGTCATTAGTTGATTGAGTCAGAAGTTACCATCTCTTTGTGTATACCATACTTCATCTGGGTGATGGCAAGGCTTGTGTGCCAGACCTCTATCATGTTAAACTTGAGGAGCATAGTTCCTTCTAACAATATTGCTGAATAAGGGAAGTACCCTGGAAACCCACTTCCTTGTTCTCTTTATCCTCCTCACCCAATTTCTTCTACCCTTTTATATACATAGTCAGACAGTCTCTCTCTAACATGCCCCCAGATGGTTATAAAATTTAGGAAAGAAGTTCAGATGTACTTCACCAGAGGAAGATAGGAGAAACCTGTTAAATATATACTTGTATTTGACTCTAACTGAACAACTTTGGATTCTACCTAAAGGGACATGAATGAGCCTTGTAAGTTATGAAGGAATTGTTAGGCCATAATTCTTGCCTTGGAGACTGGGTGTCTGCCAAGACTTTACTTTGAAATTTCTGTCTTCTGTTACTAATCTTAAGGCATCATAACATACAATTCTTTTGCCACTAGTCCAGTTTATTCTTTTATGATGAGGAAGAAGGCACTTTTAAATAACAATTATTTCCACTATAATTAAACACATCTTCTTTTGTTTGCATTGTATTTGTTACTATATTGTATACACACTCTGCTTGCTTAAACATGTCCCTGTGACTACTTCACAGGAACTTTCTTTAGAAGTTTTAAAGTCTTTGACTTCTTAAAGTATTAATGGGATTTGCCAAAGTTGTAGTATCCAAATGTTTGACTAGATATGGTAGCAGGACAACAGCTTGTTCACACAGCTCCTCCAGCAAGCATTTTTTCCTTAGACAATCCTAAATTCATTTGAAGTGCCAAAGAATTAAAGGAAGACGTTTTTGGGTTTACTCCTGAATATAACAAGATCAGACATCTCACAAAGTTTACCTTTAAGGTCCAGATATGAGAAAAGTATGCTGCCCTTTGGGAGAGCTTAGATTAGGAAGGATTAGGCTGTACCTAAATGACTTTTGCCTTTCAGTGTCATAATTCTGGTGCCTTACAGTTTATGTGCTTAACTAGGTATGTAGTTTATGCTTATACCTTCTTCAGTTATTGATATAAATTTTGAACTTAGATTTTTGTGATTATTTTAAGGGTAAAGGTTTAGAGCTGTTTTGTAGTTTGGAAAATTACCCTCTAAATGATTTTTTGAAAACAGGGGAAAAAAATCAAGCCAACACCATAATAATTACAAAAATGATACATGCTCACAGTTCTTTTTGTTTTTTTTTTAAGTAATTACAGACTCTCAAGAAGTTACAAATATAGTTAAGAGACATCCTTTGTATACTTCACCCAGTTTCCCCCAATCATAATTTTTTGTATAGCTACCTACAATTATAAAAATCAGGAAGTTAACATTGCATGCTTCCTGTTTAAAACACACAGAAAAATCTAACATGAAGAAGCGTATAAAAGGAAAGCTCTCATTTTTTCCTCTTCTTCAACCTCTCAGAATCATTGGTGTGTTTCCCAATAGACTTTTTTTTGTTTTGTTTTTGCGGTACGCGGGCCTCTCACTGCTGTGGCCTCTCCCATTGCAGAGCACAGGCTCCAGACGCGCAGGCTCAGCGGCCATGGCGCACGGGCCCAGCCGCTCCGCGGCATGTGGGATCTTCCCGGACCGGGTCACGAACCCGTGTCCCCTGCATCGGCAGGCGGACTCTCAACCACTGCACCACCAGGGAAGCCCCCAATAGACTTTTTTAAATGTACATTTAAACACACACACTTGCACCCTCTTGTGTGCACACATGTAGAATTCTTTGCTTGAGGGGGGAAGTGGATCATATACGCTAAAATTTACATTTTTCATGCAACGCTACATGATTTCATATTGGTAACTATGGCTCTACTTTACTCTTTTTCACTTCTTCATAACATTCTATCATATGAATATACCATAGTTTATTAAACAAGTTCTCTTTTGTTGGACATTAAGGAGTCTCCAGTTTTTCTTTCTTTTTTCTTTTTAATATTTATTTATTTGGCTGGATCGGGTCTTGGTTGCGGCATGCGAGATCTTTCGTTGCGGCACATAGGCTTCTCTCTAGTTGTGGGGCACGGGCTCTAGAGCGCGGGCTCAGTAGTTGTGGCAAGTGAGCTTAGTTGCACCGCGGCATGTGGGATCTTAGTTCCCCAGCCAGGGATCAAACCCATGTCCCCTGCATTGGAAGGCAGATTCTTAACCACTGGACCACCAGGGAAGTCCCTCCAGTTTCTCTACATATAAGTAATGCTGCAGTTAATATCCCTAGGCATCTATATTGAGCAATAGTGTAAGTATTTTTACAGCCCTTTAGAAGTGGAATTACTGGGTACTGCCAAAATAATGCTCAAAAAAAATTATACCAATCAGAGTTTTTATTTTATTTTATTTTATTTATTTATTTATATATTTATGGTTGTGTTGGCTCTTCGTTTCTGTGCGAGGGCTTTCTCTAGTTGCGGCAAGTAGGGGCCACTCCTCATCGCGGTGTGTGGGCCTCTCACTATCGCGGCCTCTCTTGTTGCGGAGCACAGGCTTCAGACGGGCAGGCTCAGTAGTTGTGGCTCACGGGGCTAGTTGCTCCGCGGCATGTGGGATCTTCCCAGACCAGGGCTCAAACCCGTGTCCCCTGCATTGGCAGGCAGATTCTCAACCACTGTGCCACCAGGGAAGCCCCAATCAGAATTAATTTTAAGAGAAATGCTTAAGTTAGTAAATATGACAATAAACAAAATAAACAGATTTATGGGGAAAAATTATTTGTGTAATTGTGCATTTGGACAAATAGGGAATATTCCTTATCTATAAGTATTATAGTATGATTAATTTTGAGGTAAATTTTCAATGTGTTACAAAAGGAGTGAGTCTTTGTCTCCATAGACTGGGAATTATAAGCCAGTGCATAATGTACATAGAGGTAGTCTCAAATCTAACTGTTTTTAATCATTGATATTCTTGCTATTTTTTTCACTAATAGGGATACGTTAAAATTTTTAGAATAGTCTGCCAGCAATAAAGAATAGTGATATTCTGGCTTTTAATAAATATTATACATCCATTAATTATTAGATATAAAATCAGTATTTGACACTTTCCAAAAGGGAACTTTATCCTTCCTCTCAAAATTAATTCACATTTTTGCCAAAATTCCAATTATTCATTTATAAGAAATAATATTTTTCTCTAATATTTTTTCTTTTATTAAATAGAAATGTTTCTCCTTTTTTAATATAAATTTATTTATTTATTTATTTATTTTTGGCTGTGTTGGGTCTTCATTACTGCGTGTGGGCTTTCTCTAATTGCGGCGAGCGGGGGCTACCCTTTGTTGCAGTGCGTAGGCTTCTCATCACGGTGGCTTCTCTTGTTGTGGAGCACGGGCTCTAGGCACGCAGGCTTCAGTAGTTGTGGCTCGCAGACTCAGTAGTTGTGGCTCATGGGCTCTAGAGTGCAGGCTCAGTAGTTGTGGAGCATGGGCTTAGTTGCTCTGCGGCACGTGGGATCTTTCCTGACCAGGGCTCAAATGCGTGTCCCCTGCATTGGCAGGCGGGTTCTTAATCACTGTGCCACCAGGGAAGCCAGAAATGTTTCTCTTTTTAATTATAGATTTCTTTGAGTTGTGAGGATAATTTATGAGAAGTTTAAATATTTAAACGCTTTGTCAGAAAGATAGCAATAGTGTAGTTTGTTTCACATACTAATGAATATTATAACCAGAAACACCATATTCACTGTTACGATTTTTTTGCTACATACGACAAAATTACCTGGATTGCCCATACTATATTTGGTATATCTAATGTGAAATCTTACAGCAGTGTTCTAAAAAACCTTACCAAGCATTCTTTTTGAAAGCAGATGGGTTATACATACAAATAAAAAGAAATCCTGTGTAAATTAAGCCATCCTAAATAAGTTGTTTAAGCACTTAATTTATAAATTGAGGAAGTTAGTTTTTAATCCTACTTCACATATAAATTTGAACAAGACAATCTCTCTGAAACTTGGTTTCTCCTTTTATAAAGTATAGAAAAGCCTCCACTTCACTGGAATGAGATGTTCAAGTGAAAAGTTATACACAAATATGATTAATGGTCTGAAATAGAGATAAAGAAAAATTAACAGTTAGGTGATTTGTGAACTTTGTGTAAAGACTGTCAGGATCCACTCGGTAATCTATGTGTGAAAATGTCCCAGAGTCAGGCTATATTTGTGCAAAGCTTTTCTAGTAGTTTAAATTAGAAGCTTTTACATGTGCGTTAATTTCTCTGCTTTTCCTTTATGGCTGTGTTTTGTCACAGAAAAGACACAGTCCTTAAACTTTTGCATCTCAAAGTGTTCTATGAAATGTAATTTAGTTCAGTTCAACAAACTTTTATTGAGTATCCTAAAGGAGAAGTAAGACAGATTACCATGCCCTTGAAGGACTCATAATTTGGTTGGAAAGTGAGAACAGACATAACCCCGAAATTAGGTATATGTACATATTCCAAACTTTAGGAAGTTCTCAGTTGTCTATAGAGCCACCCATCCTCAAATTTAGATGGCTCGGGGAACTCAACACTGCCAACATTCAGCTAGCACTTGGAAGGGATGCATTCTGCTCTTATGTGTTTATAAAACCATGTATTAAAATAAATTTAGATTAGTGTACTTTAGGTCAATAGTGACTTCTTAAGAGCCAAGTGGATAATATAGTCATGATGAAAATTTTTGCTAATATATATTGAAAGGCTGAGATTGCTGAAGGGATTATTTGGCTTGAGAATTAATCATTATAGTATTTTTGCCAGAACTTCCTTCTTAGGTATACATTACAGTGCTTAGTACTTAATGTTAAGTGACAGTTTAGTCCCTAAAGTGTGTTACAATTTATAGTTCTTTATCTTTGGCTCTTGTGTTTTCTTAAATGTCAGATCATCTTCCAATTACCTTCGGTCTGTGACTCAGTGGTTTTCATGGTCATGAAGTCCTAATACTTGAGAATTAGAAGGGATTTCAGAAAATCTAACCAGAGCTCCTAGAAGCTCTCCCCTTAATCAGGACCCTTGCTGCTGCTCCAGATGTCTTGAGATAGCCCACGTTCAAACAGAGGCCTCTCTGCTCTTTTGAAAACTTCATGGCAGCTTTCACCATTTCTTTCTGAGCCTTGGTCAGACATTGTCATTTCTGATACTTCCCAACCATGCATCCCTCCTTCTAGATGATTAAATATTTGATTGCTCAATAAAGTTAAGCACTTTCTCCCTTCTCTTTCCACTTACTTTCTCCATTCCTTCCCACCTCCCAACCTTTTTCCTGTCTCATTCCCTCATTGTTCTGTTTACTCTGTACCTGTTCACTTCTCGCCCTCTTACACCTTCATTCCAATGTAAATGGCCCTACAGCTTTTACCGTGGGGCAGAATGTTTTCTCTGCCTCCTTGTTGTAGAATTCTGAGAGTACTGCTAAGCCCATAGCCCTCTCTAGTGGTAGCCATGCATTCTTCCACGGGTTGTACTGTGTGAATGAGAGATTGTTCTCCTCGTTCCCCATTTCTATTTATAGAGCCATGTTTTTCCACTCTTGAGTGAAAGCTCCAGCCCCTTTCAGCCTCCTTCATGCCTCTCTATACCGTCAGTCTCTCGCTGTTGCTTTTACAATCAGTTTATCTGTATTCACGCTCATCCTCACTTTCCCTCCTTCAGACTCAGATGATAGGTAGCCATTTTATTCAAGGCTCTCTCATCTTCCTGTGCCCTTGATGCCATCTTTTTTATGGGACTTTGTTTCATTACTCCTCTACCTTTCCTCTGCTTTATCCTTTTCCTAACTACCTTAGCCTAAAAACATGTTCAGATCTTTCCTATCTGAGAGAAGGAAAGAGAGAATAGAGTATTTTCTTCTTTTTTTTTTTTTTTTTGGCCGCACTGTGCTGCAGTCAGGATCTTAGTTCCCCAGATCCGTGACCAGCGATCGAACCTGTGCCCCCTGCATTGAGAGCGTGGAGTCTTAACCACTGGACTGCCAGGGAAGTTCGAGAGTATCTTCTCTAGTCTCATTCTAGCTATTTCCAATCTCTTTTTTCTCTCCTTTGCACCCAGTTTCCTGAAGAGAATGATTTAGAAGGGATTATGTCCGTACTTCCTCATTTCTCAGTTCATTCCTCAACCCAACCCGCTTTGCTGCACTGCTAACTAAAATAGTATTCACTTAAGTCACCAGGGAAGGCCAGTAGACGTTTTCAGCCCTTAACTTACTGGTTCTTCCTACTGCGTTTGATAATGTTGATCACATCCTCTCTCAAATTCTCTCTTCTTCAAAGGCTGTCCTCTCTTAATGTTCTTTGTCTGTCTCTTTTGTGGCTTTCTTTTCCTACTGCCTAAATGTTGGTGTCCCTGAGGTTTCTGTTCTTAGGACACTGTTCTCTATCCACTTTACCGGGGTGAACTCATCCGTTCTCATCGGATCTCTGGCACAAATGCTGTATGCCTTAGATACATATCTAGTTGTTTGGTAGACATTTCCAATGGGATGTGTGTCTTGTATCCTGTGTGGCCAAAGCTGTCAACTCATCATCTTCCCTCAATCTCGAATCAGATCTTCTTTCCATGTTCTCTGTTCTGGTTGATGGCACCACTCTGCTGTGTCCCACACCTAGTCATTCATCATGTCCTAGGGATTTTTCCTCCTAAATATTTCTATTTTTTGTTGTTGTTGTTGGGGGTAGGAGTTTATTAATTTATTTATTTTTGCTGTGTTGGGTCTTCGTTTCTGTGCGAGGGCTTTCTCTAGTTGTGGCAAGCGGGGGCCACTCTTCATCACGGTGCGCAGGCCTCTCACTATTGCAGCCTCTTTTGTGGAGCATAGGCTCCAGATGCGCAGGCTCCGTAGTTGTGGCTCACGGGCCCAGTTGCTCTGCGGCATGTGGGATCTTCCCAGACCTTCCCAGACACGGGCTCGAACCTGTGTCCCCTGCATTAGCAGGCAGATTCTCAACCACTGCGCCACCAGGGAAGCCCCCTCCTAAATATTTCTTAAACCCAACTACTTACTTATCTGTTCTGGTGTATTCCAGTCCTTAACCACTGGACTGCCAGGGAAGTCCTGAAACAGCACTTCTTATCCAAGTGAAATATAATCAGATAAACAAGTCATATCTGTAGAGTACTGATCATGTGAGACATTGGAGGAACTTGATTTTTCCCAACCAAATGGTACCTATTTCTAACATCCTAAAACACCAATCATTGAATATCTCTTAATTAACCCAGATTCTTCTTAAGAATTAAATTCCTTTTAAAAAATATTGATTTATTTTCAACTTCTTTGTAAATACTTAAAGACTGCTTCCAACTTTCTTACCTGTTTGTTATCCCTCTTTCCCCTTCTTTGTCTTCCTAATTATCAGCAGACTTTACCTCCTCAGCTATGTTGAGGGCAGTGGACCAGGCACCCGTTTTATGTATTACAATGAAGAGACTCTATGTCTTGAATTTTTTCTGACAGAGTGTCAAAGGAAACAATTATTTTAACAGGATGACACAGCCTATTTTGCTTAGAAATGTCCTAATTTCCTGTTTAGGCTATCCAGAGGTCAGGTGGCAATTTCATTTTGCACTCCCATAGTGTAGATTCACATCACTGCAAGCATTGTAGGACTTAGATCACAAGCCATTTAATTCCACTGGCTGCATTTATCTTCCCAAGAAAATAAGTCCTTCTCCTGTTGTTTTTATTTAGTTTCTCTTTTTGTATTTTACTGCTATAACCTGTAGTGAAAGAGGGATGGTTGCCAATAGCTATTTACCAACAGCTGCTTCTTAACTAAGGTGCATCTTAAAGTTTGCCTGTTGCCCTTTTGAAGTTCACATCACAGTGTTGTTACTGTTACCCTGTCCCAGAAATTACCTGTAACTAACTAAGCACTCAGGCAAGCATCAGGTCCCAAAGTAAGCCATGGCTCCTCCTACGTATTGGGCTGGCCAAAAAGTTCGTTCCGGTTTTCCGTAACGAACTTTTTGGCCAACCCAATATGCACTTCCTTCATGAATCAGCTTTTGTGTAGTTTGATAACTGCCCCCTTTTTTCATATTTAATTATGCCTCAGAGCTATGGAAAAACCAAATTTATCTGTTAAAACAGACAAAGCAGCAAGTGTTCCGACATGTTTATTGAGCAAATTATTATACCTGACAAAAGGTAATTACATACAATCAGGTCTGGATAATTAGGGGTTAATAAATTAACATAAGAGAAGTAAGTGCCTTTTAGATTTAGAAAAGCAAAAAAGACATATCTTTTTAAGTTATTTGAGTAAAAATTATAAAATCTATTATAAGATTTGAAAGAAAAAAACGAGTGAGGATGCAAGCCCCGTTAAATGCAAATACTCACCAAGATATTGTAGTATTCTTTGTCTTTAATATAGACCATAAAGATCCTTATTTTCTTTATGTCCATCATGCTAAGTATGGTAGACTAGCTAACTCTGCATTCTTTGGGAATCTAAGGCAAAATAGTAAAGAGTCTGTATTTATATTCTAGGACATAAAACTGAGACCTTATCTCTAGAAAGCTGAACAAATGACATATGTATCTGAAATTCAGTTCCCCACTTCACTAAAAATTTCTTGCAAGGCCTAGAACTGGGGTGTCTGCCTTAGTTTCTATGGTAATACCTTAGCAGACAGTGACAATCTCCCTTTTCCTTCTGAGGCAATTGGGATTTAATGGTCATGGTATGTTTCATTTGTCTCAACTGGTCTGAGTTCCATGCTAAAGAATAGAATGATAATATGTCTTGGGGCCTGAAGTATTTAGTTTTAGTTTTAGTTTAGCTTTTTTTTTTCAAAAGCCAAAAGTCAGTGTTTATAACTAATGACAAATTATAAATAATATATATTACTTGCTAAAATTTTAGAGTAAAACATATGTGACTTATTTTTTGAAGACTAAATTAATCCAGCTATTAGCGTCTCCAGGTTGTCATTTGCATTATTTTAAAACACAACCATGGGGAGGAGGGGGGAAGAATATCCACTTAGACTCTTACACATTTTAAAAAATGGTTAGTCCCTCCCTCTTTTTCTTAACAACTGCAGTCTAAAGGAGAACTTGAAGAAACCCCAGCCCAGTCTAGCTTCCCTCATTTGAACAACTACTATATCCTGGAGTAAAGACTCATTGGCATACAATTTTTCTTCATTGGCTAATCCATATTGTTTTCTTTGTTGTTTGATTTCTTCCAAAGTCAATTCATATAAGCAGACCTTATTTCTTCAGAGCTTCAGTGAAGCAAAGTGACTCATCAGAGAGAACTGAAAGTCTAGTGAACACCTCACATCATGAATTTCAAGGTTTGATTTCTTTAGTATTAGAAGTCTGAGCTTCATTGGTGAAGTCATTATATAACTACCTGTTATATAAGTGTGGCAGATGATATAATGAATTGGACAGAAAATTAAATGTATGACCTGGGAATGTTTATTTAACATGCTTGACGGTGGCATCACTGGTTTGCAAAAGGTAATCTCAGGAGCAGAGCTTTGGTTATGAAATATTTTAGTACATTCTATAACATAAATTAAATCAGTCAAAGAGACTAGTCTGGCCTTCAGAATAATTATAAGACATTACTAAAAATTCAGAGTTGTCTTGATTGTAAATAGTTGACATGTAAAGTAAATGATAACATAGCCATCTTATTAATATATATGATGTGGGCTCTGTGTAGACATAAAAGGTAACATTTGCAGTTCATCTCAACATACATACCTTTGTGTCAAAAGGTAACGTTTGCAGTTCATCTCAACATACATTTACGTGGTTCCTACTATATACCAGGTACTGGGCCAAATGTGAAGATACAGAGAGTAAGTAAAACAAGTCATCAGCTTTGAGGCACTTACAAAGTACATTATTAGGAAGAAGAAAAGGCACTTCAACTATTGGCGTATTAGAAAGAGATAGCGCTGAGACAGCCATGAACTGTCCAGACTACAAAAGGAATTATTGATATTTGATTCTTTAGTGGATAGACAGAATAACTGTGATATCAGCATACTGTGAAAAATACTATGATAGAGATTTATGGAGGGAGCTCTGAGGACACACGAAAGAGGAACAGCTAACACATAGTGGTCTGGGGAGACTTCCTGAGAGAAGTGAATCCAGATTTAAATTTTATGGAATAAGTAAAGAGTTACCTGAGTGAAGAAGGGAGGGGAAGGAGACTCAGAGAAGAAAATGACAATGTCCTGGGGCATCATCACGGTCTGTAAGAGAACTATGAGCAGTTCCTAGTTTAGGAGCTTAAATTCCAAGGCAGGAGAGGAAGCCAAAAAGTCACTTTGCATGTCATGTTAAGGAGCTTGAACTTTATCTTGTAGGAGCTGGGAAGCCACTGAAACTTTTAAGCAAGTGAATGGTATGATAAGATTTGTATTTGAGCTGCATCTCTCTGGCAGCAGTGTGGAGGTTGATGGATCCTGGCGTATTAGAAGGAGAAGCAGAGGGGATAGGCAAGACCAAAGGCCCCATGGGAGAGAGTATGATATCTAATCTAGGACAGTAGTAGTAGTAGTGGTGGTGGAAGGTACGTAGCAAGTGAATTCAAGAAATATTTAGGAAAAAAATATTTAGGAAGTTAAATTGACACAATTTGGCAATAAGTAAGATGCAGGAGTTGTGAGAGAGAAGAGTCAAAGCAACCTGAATCCAGGTTTCTAGTTTTGGTAATTAGGTAAGTGCTAGCACTCAGTGTGTGACTCGCCTTAGAGTATGAGGCAGCTGAATTAGTTACTCATGACTGAAGAAAAGCAAGCCACATATACATGTAAAGGTATCATAAAAACCAAAATCACACTCAGCTATTTGAGGTAAATCTACTTGAGCAAAATACCTGAAGTGTTCTCTTCTGTTTGGATAGTTACAAGGTTTTTCATGTTTTAGAAATAGAAGATGAAATAATTCTTTCTTTGGTGGCTCTGGTTGGGGTCGGGGGGCGCTGAGCCGCATGGCACGCGGGATCTTAGTTCCCCAATCAGTGATAGAGAACCCGCACCCCCTGCAGTGGGAGCGTGGAGTCTTAACCACTGGACCGCCAGGGCACTCCCCCCAAATTATTGATAATAATTTATTAATATATTTTGCATTCATAAATAAATTTTAGAAAACTTTAGTTACACATCTTTTGTTATTTGGGTTTAAATACATAATATAAATATTTTAAACCCCAATTGCCAGAAGAATTATTTAAAATTCAACTATATAAGGTGCTAATATTCTTACATTACTAAATGGAGAGTCAAAAGATCCTCTTAAAAGTTTCTGTAACAAATTCTACTCCTAGATATATACCCGAGAGAAATAAAAACACGTGTCCACACAAAACTTGTTCATAGCAGTTGTGACTCATAATAGCCGCCAAATGGGAATAACCCGAATGTCCACTAACTGATCAATGGATAAACAAATGTGGTGTATCCATGTAATGGAATGGTGTATCCACGTAATGGAATGGTGTATCCATGTAATGGAATGGTGTATCCACGTAATGGAATGGTGTATCCACGTAATGAAATGTTCTTCGGCAGTAAAGAGGAACGAAGTCCTGATGCCTGCTACAACATGGATGAACCCTGAAAACGTTATGTTAAATGAAAGAAGCCAGACACAAAAAACCACGTTATATGACTCCAGTTTGGAAAGTGACTGCTAATGAGTATGGGTATTCTTCTGGGGGATAAAAATGTTCTCAAATTGATTGAGATAGTTGCAGAATTCTGTGAATGTACTCAAGACCATTGATTTGTATACTTTAAATGGATAAATTGAATGGTATGTGAAATAGATCTCAAAACTTAAAAAAATTTTTTAAGGTGATATAACAAAAAATAGTTTAATTATATTAAATTATAAAAGCAAAAATAGAGAAAAATTGTTATAACTACCAAAAACAGGAAGGTAGTATAAGTAAGGTAAATCCTCATATATGATAACTACAAGATGATAAATAAAAACTAGAAAAATAAGTATATTTAGAGATATCGAGGTAATCACCAGTATTAAAACAGGAGTTAACATGATTGCTTCTGAGAATGGAAAGGGTAGGCTAATGGACTGTTGGTTTTCATGACATGCCCCATTTGATTATTAACCATGTATTACTTGATAAAATTAATTTTAATAAAGAGGAACTTCCCTAGTGGCTTAGTGGTTAAGAATCCGCCTGCCAACGCAGGGGACACGGGTTCGAGCCCTGGTCTGGGAAGATCCCACGTGCTGCGGAGCAACTAAGCCTGTGCGCCACAACTACTGAGGCTGCGCTCTAGAGCCCACAAGCCACAACTACTGAAGCCAGCGTGCCTATAGCCTGTGCATCACAACAAGAGAAGCTACTGCAATGAGAAGCTCACGCACCACAACGAAGAGTAGTCCCCACTCGCTGCAACTAGAAAAAGCCTGCACGCAGTAACGAAGACCCAACGCAGCCAAAAGTAAATAAATAAATAACTCTTTCCTTAAAAAAATTTTTTTTAATAAAGAATAAATTTCCACATAAAATTGTACACGTATATGTATCTGCATGGTCTTTTAGCCATGGTAGTGACCAAGAAATTCAAGGTAAAGCAAATATAGATGTGTATAAATCTGATGATATAAATTCTTTTTGCCTCTTTTTTTCCCCCAAAATTCCAAACCTACCTAGTAGTTATTTAGGACTATTACATGGCTTACCATCAAAAATACTTTAAGAACATTCTACTTCTGCTGTGTGCAGTTCACTTGAATTAAGTGACTTGAAGAGATGAATGCCTTTAAGCCACAATGTGCTCAGAGCTTGCTTCTGATCCTCACATAGGTAGGAGTGGAAAGGCTGGCTGAGAGCAGGTTAGGCAGATGGGACGTTTAAAGAGGGCAGGCACCGGTTAGGGGTCAGGTGTACCAGAGAGCCAAAAGTCAGCATGAGGGCAATTAACACCTGAGGGCAAAAAGTGAGGTGGGTGGAAGCACAATACTGCTTCTTTACAAAAGTTTTTGCCCAAAAAACAAAAGTTTTTCTAACTGCTGCTGAAAATTCTCTTCCATGCTGCATGTGGAATTTTCCATATATGTTTTCAAATAGCTGGAGAAGGGTAAAGCCAAGTGCTTTAAAAAGTAGATGGAGGGGGGCTTCCCTGGTGGCGCAGTGGTTGAGAATCCGCATGCCAATGCAGGGGACACGGGTTCGAGCCCTGGTTCGAGAAGATCCCACATGCCACGGGGCATCTAAGCCCGTGCGCCACAACTACTGAACCTGCACTCTAGAGCCCGCGAGCCACAACTACTGAGTCCACGTGCCACATCTACTGAAGCCCCCGCGCCTAGAGCCTGTGGCCTGCAACAAGAGAAGCCACTGAAAGGAGAAGCCCACGCACCGCAATGAAGAGCAGCCCCTGCTCGCCGCAACTAGAGAAAGCCCAGGCAGAGCAACAAAGACCCAATGCAACCAAAAATAAATAAAATTAAAAAAAAATAAATTAAAAAAAAAAAAGAGTAGATGGAGGGACTTCCCTGGTGGCGCAATGGTTAAGAATCCGCCTGCCAATGCAGGGGACACAGGGTCAAGCCCTGGTCCGGGAAGATCCCACATGCCGCGGAGCAACTAAGCCTGTGTGCCACAACTGCTGAGCCTGTGCTCTAGAGAACATGAGCCACAACTACTGAAGCCCGCACGCCTAGAGCCCATGCTCCACAACGAGAGAAGCCACCGCAGTGAGAAGCCCGTGCACTGCAACGAAGACCCCCGCTCACTGCAACTAGAGAAAGCCCACGCACAGCAACAAAGACCCAACGCAGCTAAAAATAAATAAGTACATTTATTTTTAAAAAAAAGCATATAGAGCTCATCATTTGATTTCAACATCTATTTAGAAAAAAGACTTGTATTTCCCCCCATTGTGGCCAATTTAATAAGACCCATTTTTCTTGAATCCCCAGTGCCTAATTACTCATATTTCTTCCTTAAAGCTACATTCCGGTTTAGGATTTTTGTTGTTTAAATCTCTGAAGCACTTTAGGAACCCTTGCTTTGGCTTTGTTTTTTGGAAGCAAAGGAAAAATGATCTCCTGGTTTACTTTTGGAATCTGCAAAGCAACTTTGAGGTCCCCCAGGTGGATTTAGTGTTTGGAAAGGGGAATTTGGGGGACTAAGGTTGACCCTGAGCCCCCAGGTCACTGTTCACATTTACAAAAGCAAACCTGGTATCCCCAATTGCTTTTCTCTTGAGGTTGGCTTAACTTTATTTATCTTCTGCCTTGGGTCACTGCCCCTGAGGTGCTTCAAAAGCAAAACCCAAAAGACCCAAAACAAAGAAAGCTAAACCAGATTCAAGGAAAAAATGACCTGGCACTCTGGGTTCACTTTTACAAAAGCAGAAAATCACTTCAAGAGTTTCATAGAATGGTTTAAAGTTGGCCTAGATTCATTGTGTCATTTGTGCAAAGTGATCTCAACAGGTCTGAGACCCCAAGTTTCTTGGGTGTAGATTTGGAGTGCGACTTAGGATGAGAAGCTGTCAGCAAGCTAAATGCCTTGACACAGACTAATTCAGTGATTCTTCCGTGATGCAACTATTTTGAGGATATAAATGGACCACCCATGCAACCATTTCTTTCCTTAAGCTGAATCTTTTTGTTTGCTGGACACACAGGGGTGGCTGAGGAAGTGAAACATACAACACACTTTAAAAAGTTGGCATAAATCCCACCTTATGTTATCAGATTAGTTATGAAGGGTGTTTTTGAATCCTTGGTGCAAAAAAAAGTTAGTTTGCTAATTTTAGGTAATCTTATAAGTCATGATGAAATAGAACTGGGGCACATTATTTTGCTATTCATTTTTATATGATCCATACTTTGCTTACTTCCCTAAAGGATTTAAGGTGGAATTACTTTACTTGACTATTGGAACAAACGCATTTTTAGAACTTAGTACCAATTTTCATTTTAATATGGCTGACTTTATCCTTTAATAAGTAATTGTAAAATTGCTTTTGGATAATCTAGGGGGGATTTTATTTTTGTTCATGTTTGGTCTACATCTTTGGATTTCAGGTATATGTGTTAACTAATAAATTCACCTGTTGAGACCATGTCTTACAGTTTATTTCCAAGACTGAGGGAGATTTTGTATGATTAATAACAAATGTATTATTTGTTTACTGCCATCTGAAGAAAGTACAACTTGAGATAGAGAAGTAAGGTTTTCCATAATTTAGATTTTAATATTAAGGACATAGTACATCCTGTGAAACCTCCCCGAATGTGAGAGGCAGTCCCCAAGGCAATGACTGTGTGGAGTGAAGAGGAGTGTCAGTGATTGTACCTGGTGCCACTCCAGTTTCCGCATCCCTTCCCGTCACACTCTGGCTCCAGAGCAGTCTCGTTCTTTTTAAACAATCCCAGAGACCTGGGATCATGCTTCTTGGTCAAAATAGGCATAGGTAGCAGCCTATAGAAATGGACTCAGTCCGTAAATCTGGCCTGGCATAGTGTTAGGTAGGACCCAGGAATAATGTCCTAGTCTTGTGTTACATCTTTCATGTCAGTATAACTGTACTTTAAAGGATCTTATAATTGTTATGGATGGAGGGACACTGGTAGACCATTCAGAAATATTAGTGCTTCTTTCTCTAAGAAGATCATTTACCTCAATTAACATTAGACCCAATGCCTTATCATAAGGGTATCTATCCTCTTTATCAAGCCCCAGGGAAAGCCTGGGAAAGGTGGAAGTCAGTTGACTACATTCACTTGCCCTAGTTTGCCTGCTGGCCAACTTTGGCCTTTTTCTAGAGCTGTCTTCATAAACCGAAATTGTCTGTAGGGTGCTTATATTTTGTACTCATGAAGCCTAAGAAAAAAGCTCCTAAGTAACTTGGAATAGTGGTCTGGCATCATCAGTCAGAGAGTGATATTGCTTGAATATCTACTGAGAGGTTACGCTCTGCTGGACATACTTTATGAGTTTGCCTGCACAGCTCCGTGAAGTTTGTTTCTATTTACTTATTAAATGTGGTATTATGCATTTGAAAAATCCTTATGATGCCGAAAGCTCCGCTTCTCTGCACTGGTGTCAAATCTCAGAGACAGAGTTTTGGGTGAAGTAGAAAAGGATAGCTTTATTGCTTTGCCAGGCAAAGAGGGGGACACAGCAGGCTCCTGCCTCAAAAAACTATGTGTCCCAACCCCAGAGAATTTGATGAGGGGTTTTATAACAGTGGCTCAAGGGTGGGGTCTCTGACAAGATTAAGGTATGTGCAGAGCCTGCCCTCCTTTCCTCTGTCTCAGGTGGTCTCCTAATCTCAGGAGAGTCTCTGCTCCCTTTAATCAGGTGGTTTCTTGGCTGCTCCTCCCTTGATTAGCAACTGTTCACATCCGCCCTTTGGAACTCAGAGAAGGTCTTGGAGGCTGGAGTCTTGCCTACAAGAATTGGGGGACAAAAAAAGACTCTTGCGCCTGGGAGCCCCACAGGGCCCTGTCACACACGTGGAAATGAGAAATCAGAGTATGAGATCAGCATGCTTGCTAGGCCTTATCATTCCTCTCCACCCACATCCATGTATCCTTTGGGGCATAGACACTGAAATGGTGCTCAAGTCTATATCCACTGGATTCATGGCCTGAGAATACAGAGCAAGCAGTGTCAGCTCCTATGTAAATCAGTTTCTATCTTACTCAATATTAAATTGACAGTAGCTTCCTCATATGTTACTCTAGTTTAAGTTACTAAGATTGTGTGTGAATAGTTTTTTCTTTATAAATTCTTCATGTTAACATAAAATATTACTTGTTTCCTTATGAACTCTGCCTCCCCACTTTCCCCGCTTACAGTGTAAACTCTTTGAGGACAGGGACTTTGTCTCATTCAATACTGTATCTCTGGTGCCTAGCACAGTAGTTCGCAGGTTGTAGGTGGGCAGTCAATATTTGTTGAATGAATAAGTGAATGTTATCTAGATCCTTAGCCCTTTTATCCACCTTGGCAATGCATTCCTTAACCATTAGTGTGCAAATTTATGCAGATTTCCATTGATATCTACACGTTAACTATGCACTGTATGTATTGCTGTAAAGTATTGGTGTAAATTTGAAAGCATGTGGATTAGACTTGTCTACAGATGGGCAGTTAGGTTAAATTTTGTGGTTCCTGTAATTTCTAGCAATAAGAAATTTGCATATGAGTGTCTGACCATACATGAAAAAAGTAAGCATAATATTTCTTTATCTAGGAAAGTCTGTTTTTGTGCTGTAAAAGAACCATTTCTATACTCACAGCTGGAGTTGGTGTAGGTTTTAAATTCATTAAATGGGCTCCTCCTTTCCCACCTGGGGGTAGATCAGCCCTTATTTTAAGGCTTCTTCTTCCAGGTCCCAAAGGTCATGTTGCTGTTGCCTTCGGAAAGAAAGGGAATTTGCAGCCAGTACATTATTAAGTGGTTGCTGACTGTGCGCATGCCCACACACACTTGAGCTGACATACGTATACCTGGAAGAGGACTCCTTCAAACTGAGGCTTTTATTTTGAATGAGGAGAATTCATTATTGAAATTTATTGGAAAAAAAATATATGTATGTATGTAAACCTTATTTCTAACTCTAAAGTTAATACATGCCCATTGTAGAATATTATGAAAATAAAGAAGATAATAACAGTTACCCATAATCCCACCACACAAATTACAACTCTTCTTAACATTTTCTCAAATTTTTTTCCACTCTCTTTTGATCGGTTTTTATGTAATTTTAGTAGTAATATTTATCATAAACTTCCCAAGCTATTTAAAATTCTATGTAAGCATCAATTTGAATAACCACATGATACTTGTCTTTATAGATAGATATACCTCACTACTTAACCATTGTCTTAATACTGAGATTTAAGCTGTTTTCAGTGGGTTTTTTTTCTTCAATTTTTGATAACACAAGTAACATTTTTGAGATTAATATATTTGTTCATAAGTTTTTATCTACCTTTATTATTGTCTACTGAAGTTAGATTCCTAGAAGTAGGATTACTGAATCAAAGGGAATGGCCATTTTTATAAGGTTCTTAAATACATACTGCAAATTCACATTCCAGAGAAGTTATACTAATTTACATTTTCACTGCAGAGTGTAGAAAGTAACTTTTCCTCCTTGTGAAAGAAGGGGAAAATGTACTTGTTGCTAAGCAAGAGTCAAAAATTACACAGAACTTGAAATATGTTCCCTTTTCTTTTTAAGACTGTGTTTTTTTAACATTGTCTCAGTGTAGTTTCTGTACCAGTGTTTTAACTTTTGGTATGGCTGGTATGGCCTAGAATGTTGCCCGAAAGAAAATAGTGTGGCTTTTAATATTAGTAGTAAATATTTTCATTATAGAATTTTCTGCTTTGTACAAGAAAGTTTCTATTAGTAGCTGTATATTGGATGGGAAGAGTCAAACAAGTCCATTATCTTCCTAAGGAAGAGCTAGTTTCTTGTAACTTTCTTCTAACTTTCTGTAGGTTTTAACCACCCCAGAAATTTTATCCCTCTCAGAGCCAGTAGGTTGGCTCACATATCCTATGAGTAAATACAAATACTTGCTTCATTTGAAAGCAAAACCAATACACCCCTTACTTATAAAGTGAGCTAAAACAAAAAGAAAAAGTAACATAAAAACCGAAGGAAGGTAGTAAGTAAAACATTTATCTTTCTGAAACAATTCAAATGGGGATAGGAAGTTGGTTTTAAATGGCTTAAAGGGGATTAGGGTTTTAAAGTTGGATAAGGAGTTTGGTGCTTTGGTTTAGGCACTGCATTGCTTTTAAAAGATTACTTCCATATTTGACAACAATTCTAACTGGAGATTATAAAGCAAATAGTCAATTTTAAAACACTACGGAAAACAAGAAGGTTTCCTTTTTGTTGTTGTTTGTTTATACAAAATGATTGCCTAGAGTTAACAGGCTGAGTCCTGAAGGCCTCATTTCATAACACTACTGAGGATCTATCACCAGGGAGAATCCAGAAGAGGTTGTTTAATGCACTTCATTGAGATTATCTGAGCTTTTCGGTTTAAATTACTTTGGGAAAAGTCTAGGTGCAAACGACTTCTTTGAAAGGTAAACATACTTAACCTCTTTTTAGAAAAAAAGGTTCAATTTAAGTTCTTTAAAATTCTTCAGTTAGTAACAGCAACCCTCATTAACTAAATTTGAGTATGAACTGAATAATGTGTAAAGATTAAATCTCTATACCTCAGTACGTGTTAATATAATTATATAACTGTTTTCATTATTTTACAATTATTTGAAAATGCAATTAAGTATTTTATTAGAAAGGCAAGGCCTGACAATTTTAGTAATTTGAAAAGTGAAAAGATATTATACACTATGTTGGTTATAAAATATAGTTAATGAAGTTTTAAAAATGAGATTCCTTATTCTGTTGCATCTGAGAAGCAGGTCATATTAAAATGGATCAGGAGTAGCATATCTTTTATGTATTAGCTGTGGATAAATAGTCAAAAGTTGCTTTAACATTTCTCCCCATCTTCCTCAGCTCCTTGACCTGTTTATGGTTTGGGATTGGTCTACTTACCTAGCTGATTACGGTCAGCCAGCTTCTAAGTACCTTCGGGTGAATCCAAACACAGCCCTTACTCTTTTGGAGAAGTGAGTATATTCCGCAGATGTTTTTGCATACCATTTTAGCATTTTGTGATTCAGTGATAATTGAAGAACTAGAAATTTTTATCAAAAGAGAAATGTCTGTATGGAACTTAAAAGTTCAGTTCATTTTAATGATCAAAACATAAGCCTCTTTCTTTCTCGCCTTCAGTGTTGTATACTTTTATATGAGATTTGTTTATGTTGATACAGACAAAACATTTTTCCTATTGTATCCTCAATATCTGACCTAATTGGCTTTAGAAATATGTTTACTGCAGATAAGTGAGAATTGGAACTTTTTTTTTTTTTTAATACTGTAACACAGGAAAGAAAGTATTTTGTAAAACGTAGTTAGGGATTGGAATGTTTGCCACCAGTGCTGTCTAGATCCTACCATGATGGGCTTGGATTCTTTACAGGTAGAGAGGTGTGCGTTTCAAAAAAATGATATTTTAAAAACAGAAGTAACAGAACACTTACTGGTGCGTCTCGTCCAATTAAAAGTAAAACAAGTGTAGGTGTTACTTTTCCTTCTTTTATGTGGCAGGTTTTCTTTTCACTCTACCATATTTCATTTTAAGCATCACTATTAAAATTTTCAATTTTTGAATTAAAAGTGTATATTATTTCCCCACATTTCAAAATATCTGTGGTGTATTTGATTTGAGAGGACATAAGGAACTGTTTTAAATAAATGTAAGCTTGTTTTACAATGCCATGAAACACCACTGAGGCAAACAAATTACTGCTTTAAATTTTCTAATATTATTTTTCCTTTCACCTTGTCTTGCTATGAGTGTGATTTGCAGAGTCCATAGAGGGTATGTATTTTAGCATACTTTATGGAATGATGTTAGAAAATAGTATCACGTAAGGAAACTTGCTTTAGATTTACATACTAATATTTTGTGTGGTTGCTTTCTCTGTAATTCTATTAGTAGTACCTATTTTCTTTGAAGTATATTTTTCAAGCATAGGATTAGTGTGAGATAATCCAGAGCATGCCAAGATACTTCACTTGTGACAGTATAGCTTTTAATTTCCTTTTCTAATCTTCTTCATTCACGTATATTCCTAGGATGAAGGATACTAGCAAAAAGAACAATATATTTGCTCAATTCAGGAAGAATGATCGAGACAAACAGAAGTTGATAGAGACAGTTGTGAAACAGCTGAGAAGTTTGGTGAATGGTATGTCCCAGCACACATAAACTTCACATTGCTTGCACTCAGTGACACCAAATCCCTGGTGTCTCAACATTGATCTCTAACAGGCACAGGTCATGATACAGAAAGTTGTTTGCAGAATTCAAAAATACAGTAGAGAAAAGACACTGATGAGAGAGCTTAAACAAGAAAGAATTATAAATATCATTTGTATGGATTTTTAAATAGCTGAATAATATTTTATATATGGAAAACCTGGCATTAATTTTTTTTCACTTCTAGGGAAAAAAGGCAAAACTAATATATAAATCAGGTCAAAAATTGTCTATGAAACTGATTGTGTAAATACATGAGAAGAACTTATGCCTCTATGTATTGGTGTTTTTTCTACTTAGACTTGAATGATTTTTCTGTTTTGTTTTTTGTTTGTTTGTTTTCCAGTATCTGGTTTGGGAATGAAATTATGTCTGATCTTTCACTGTCATTTTCTGACTTTTAGCTTTAATTTTCACCTCAATATTATTTAAATAGACTAAAATTTCTAATTCTGCTGATTTCGAGGGAGGAACTATAAATCTTTAAAGGTCCCTGAAGTCAAACTTAATTTAACCCAATAAGAATTTGAATTATTTGTTCTACTTGGGTGGTTTAATTTAATCTGAATATGAAGAAAAGGAATTTGATTTTCTAAAGATGCAAGGTGTTTCTGTTCAGCAGGGTTAATATTTCTAACTATAGTGTTTGTAGCTGGCCCCATTTATTTGGTTTGGTTTGGTTTGGTTTGGTTCAAGTTAGAAGGACAGAAACTAAGTGGGGCTAACCACTTCAGGTGCCGCTTGTGCTAGGAGAGATGTGTTCCTACACACAGAAGTTACCACAGGGGTCAGGTTACTTTCTTCAAAGAGCAGACCTCAGTACCGTGTCCTCACTGTGGAAACAAGCCAAACCAAATGAACTCTGGAAAACCTAAAATGAATGTACATTTTACCGTGTAAAGTACTGTGGTCCAGATGGTAATAACAATCTGATCCTTACTTTCTCTTCATTGTATTTATGCTGAATAATCCTTTTGCATTTTCAGGATTTATGCCTGTAAGAAACTTTTATTTGACTCTGTAAAATAAGTGCAAAGAATTATATGTACATTTCTTGATTTTGTGATTAAATATTAAAAAGGTTGAGCAAGTTGTTGGAAATTCAATGATACTGCATCTATTTAGAGCTTCCTGACTTAAAACAACTGCTTTCTTCAGAAGGGCTATTATTCCCTAGTTATTGGAATGGGAGTGTCACCAAAACAAAGAAAATAAGCACTTATTCCCTTGACCGTCTCTTATCCTAAAGTATTTAACGTTTTAAAAAATATTACATGGAAAATATGGTAATTCCAGGGACAATACTATCTGGAAGTTACCAGAGGAGCCGTGAGCTGCTAGTTCTCTTTGAGGACTGGAATGTAGTGACCCTCCAGTGCCTTACCCAGCTCTCCAGGTCACCAGGGACGTCTCCCGGCTTGGGATGAGGCGTCCCCAGATTCGGAGAGACGCCTCCTTTGTACTGCTTGGAGCAGACCACTGTGGCTCCTCAGCGGTGATGGTCTTGAGGAGTTCGCTTTACTGTTCGCAGGAAAACAAGCACCCTGCACACACACACACCCCGCACCCCTCGGGTTGCGCTGTAGGGACTGGGACGCCCGAGTCCTGGGGCATTTCGGGTCCCACAAAAAGCCCCAAGAAGCAATCATGTAGACTGATGGGGTGGGAAGGATACGAAGCGGGAGGGGACAGTGAATTTGGTCTTCGAGTCCCGAAAGGCGCCGGGGGATATCTGCTCCTCGTGGGATTAGGGAGTCTCTGTGAAGCTTTGAGAAGCAGTGACACTATCATCTTTTGAAGGATTCTGGAAGTGGTAGATCAGAGACCTCGGAGGGGTGGGGATGTCGAGATTCTTAACCCCGGCCATCAGGGCTTGCGATGCCAAGGTAGGCATCGAAGACCGCGGTTTCCCTGAAACAGAAGCAGAGCAAAGGGGAGAACCCCCAGCCCTTTAGGCTTGGAGTGCCGGGAGGGGACGGGGCACCTGGAAGTTCGAGGGTGGGGATCCCAGAGAGAGCCCGCATTAGCTCCGTGCGCTTGGTCAGTCCACCCTCCGAGCTCCTGCTGGGAGCCGGGAGGTTCTTGGCGCGAAACTGCAGGCCCCGCCCGAGGATCTGCGCGGGGCACGGCCCCCGGCTTAGCCGTAGCGCCGCAGCGGCTGCCACTCCCCACTCCAACCCCTCGGAGAACGCGCCGCTGCCCACCGCCTCCAATCATTACTCTGCGTGGAGCGCTTTAAATATGCAGAGGCGGGTCACGTCATGTGAATCGGTATCAATCCGTAGGGAGGGAGCCAATATCTATATAAATGTGGCCTGGGTGGGCCGAAAAGGGTTAAAAGGCTGGAGAAGAGAGAGGTGGGCGGGGGTCTACAGTCCGGGTGCGCGCAGCCCTGGTTGGCAACACCGGTGAGTTGCTCCTTTCTTTGCCCTCCTTCGCTGCTTCTATCGAAGGAGTGCTGACCAGGGGAGGTGGGAGATGGGAGGTTCGAGCGGTCCCCAGGCAGCCGGCGCCCGCGCAAGGGGGTTGCGTTTTGGCCCGGGAGCCGTCGGACTCCGGGAAAAGTCCTGAGCGCGCGGGTCTCGATGAAGGCACGTTCCCTAAGGGCGCGTGGTCACTGCTGCCCTCCGCTGCCCGTCTGCTTTTAGAGCGAAGTCCTTGTCCGAGGTTGTAAATCTCGGTTTTGGTCCCCAAGCCCCAGGCCCTTTCCGGACAGAACAGGTGAACACTGCGCGCTGCCGGCGCCGCAGTTCCTGCGCCTCCTGCGCTCGGAGTGGCCTGGTCCCGGCAGGCTCGCCATGCTCCCCTGGGGGCTGAGCTGCCTGTCGGTGCTGGGGGCGGCGGGCACCGCTCTCCTGTGCGCGGGCCTGCTGCTCAGCCTGGCCCAGCACCTCTGGACCCTCCGCTGGACGCTGAGCCGGGACCGAGCCTCTGCCCTGCCCCTGCCCAAAGGTTCCATGGGCTGGCCCTTCTTCGGGGAAACGCTGCATTGGTTAGTTCAGGTGAGCAGTTCGTCGTTTCCGCACCCCAATATGGCCCCTTCTTCCCTATCCCCCGCTGGTTCTCAATGTTCCCAGGGTTCGTAGCCAGCCTCTTCCTGTCGCCCAGGGCCCCAGGGAGCATACACGGCCCTGACCTTTGCCCAGCTGCTCCCTCGAAGGGACCGTATGTCACTGGCGTACTCTCCAACGCAACTTAAGTACCGACAAAACGCGGGGGTGCACAGAGGGGTTCCAGGACCCTATGTCCTGCCACCATAGAATCAGGAGTCAGGAGCAAGTCTCAGCAGTGAGCTCTTTGGCGCTTGTGTCCCCATTCTGAGTCTCAGTTTCCTCATCTCACCAATGGGAACAGGAGCATATACATTACCGTAGGGTAGTCACGAGGCCCATTTGAGACTGTTTTGTAAAGAGTAAGGCGCCAGCCTAGAGCAGGAGGTTTTTATCAAGCGGCAGTTGGGAGGCCTGGGCTAGATCCTCAGCTGAGGCCCAGCGGCCCCATCCCTCTTCGCTCCTGGCTCGCAGGGCTCGCGCTTCCACAGCTCCCGCCGGGAGCGCTACGGGACAGTGTTCAAGACGCACCTGCTGGGCAGGCCGGTGATCCGCGTGAGCGGCGCCGAGAACGTGCGCACAATCTTGCTGGGCGAGCACCGCCTTGTGCGCAGCCAGTGGCCGCAGAGCGCGCACATCCTACTGGGCTCGCACACACTGCTCGGCGCGGTTGGCGAGCCGCACCGGCAGCGGCGCAAGGTGAGCCTAAAACAGAAGGTGCCGTCGGGACGTCAGACCCGCGGTTTCAGAGAACCTACTGTGGGCCAGGCCGGGGCGAGGTGTTAGGGGTACACTGTGAACCTGGCCAGGGCCCCTGACTAACAAGTGGGTGCCATTGGGCCAGTCCCTTACCTTCTCCGGCTTTGGTTTATAAGGCCAGGACTGGGACTTAAAGGTCCTTTCACCTTCGATCTTATGCGATTCTGATACCAGAAGCGCTGGAAATTCAAACTTAGAGAGGGTTAGCGACGACTTCCTGGAGGAGGTGGCCCCTGTAGCCTGGATGGATGGGAGGGACTGTGTACATCAGAAAAGAACTAGAGGGAATGGCGAGAGCAAAACCCAACACATTTGGGTCCGGGTCTCTTAGAAGAGGAGACAGGCCGAAATTGGCCTTTTGGCTCCTATGGAGTCGTGGAGCAGAGGGAGCCGGACGGCTGCCAGGGCTGACCCCGCGCACTCCCCACAGATCCTGGCGCGAGTGTTTAACCGCGCGGCGCTGGAGCGCTACGTGCCTCGCCTGCAGGGGGCGCTGCGGCGTGAGGTGCGCTCCTGGTGCGCGACCCGCGGGCCGGTCGCTGTCTATGAGGCCGCCAAAGCGCTCACCTTTCGCATGGCTGCGCGCATCCTACTGGGGCTGCGGCTGGACGAGGCGCAGTGCTCGGAGCTGGCCCGGACCTTCGAGCAGTTCGTGGAGAACCTCTTCTCGCTGCCCCTAGATGTGCCCTTCAGTGGCCTGCGCAAGGTACTGCCGCCCCTCCCCAAACCTTCCCTTTGGGGCTCCCTCGGTGTGCCACAGGCGTCACCTCTGCTGGGAGTTGGAGGCTCTGCACAGTGTGGGGAGGCGGCGTGGTGTGGCGGTGGGCGTCGGGGCTGGCCTCTGTCCTGACTCGCTGTGTGACCCGCGGCGGGCCACCCACCCTCTCTGGGTCACGCCTGAGGAATGGGCTCCAGCCCCAGCAGCCGCCGGCTTCCCCGACGTTGGGTCTTGGTGGCGGGCGCCCAGCCAGTCGTCTCAGCCCCTCCCCAGAGCGGCGCCTCCTGCCCTGGCCTCCAGCGCCTCTTTGGAAGCCCCGTGGCTGCGGAATGGATGGGAGCACTAGGGCCGCAGACACGCCCCCCGCCCCCGCCCCCCACCCCCCACCCCCCGACCCAGCCCGGCGCCAGCTGGAGAGGGGTGGGTACCGGCTCCCCGCCTGCGGCCCCAGGCTCACTAGTTTCCGGATCAGAGAACCATGGCCTCTTCAAACTTCAGAGCGATGGGCTGGGCCCAGAGAGCAACCGAACTGGGGCTTCTTATTGTGCTGATGCCCTGGTTTTCAGTCACCTGAATAAAAATAATAGTTATGTATAAACGTATATGCTATACGCGCTGATTGCCTTGGGTACATTTTCTGATTTAATCCTCTCGGTCTGCAAAATATTATTATTCTCATTTTATTGATGAAGAAACTGAAGCTCAGAGACGTTAAATGACTTACCCAAGATCACATAGCTAGTAGGGAGGGGGGCAGGATTTGAACCCCATCTCCCCTGACTAAAAAGCCCAAGTGCTCAAAATGCTTCCCCAGGCAGACGCTTTCGCTGTGCTTGCTCCCTGAACTCTGGAGGGCCACCCCAGCCCTCTTGCCTACCCCTTGCAAAGGCTAAATGTTTAGACTTCCAATAGTGTCCTTTAAGCCAGAGCTTTCCTGAGCGCATCAAGGTGTCCCTTCCTCTCTGCACTGGTGCCCACTGCCCCTGCCTGAGCCTTGTGCAGGGAAAGGACAATGGACTGACTCCCTGGCAGGGTTCTGTGCCAGACACGGACACTTGACAGCTGTGTGACTCTGCATAATGGCTTGACCTCTCTGAGCCTCAGCATCCTCCCATCAGGAGGACAGTAACTGTTTGCCTTGCCCCAAAGGGGGCTTGTGATCAAGAGAGAATGGTGTGTGGGGACAAATTCCTAAGCATTTATTGAGCCCCTTCTATGTGCCAGGCATGGAGCTAAGCTGGGAAACTTTTAACACCAGGATCTCAGCAGAGCCAGACCAGCACTGGGAAGATTTTGAGGGTAGGTGTCCAGGGCTGGTCCCCTCAGCCTTCCTGCCCCACCTCCCTTCTCTCCCTGCACATCAGGGCATCCGGGCACGGGACCAGCTGCATCGGCACCTGGAGGAGGCCATTGCAGAGAAGCTTCATGAAGACAAGGCTGCTGCGGAGCCAGGCGATGCCCTCGACGGGATCATACACAGCACTAGGGAGCTGGGCCACGAGCTCTCAGTGCAGGAGCTGAAGGTGGGTGGCGGGAGATTTCTCCTCCCCTCCTTTGCATTTCTAGCAGGTCTCTACACACATGCTGCCTCCCTGGAGCAATGGAGCTGCATCCTGTTTGGGCCCACTTTGAGCCACAGGCACTCCTCAGGGCGAGGGGAAAGCGGAGACCTGGGTTCCGCTTATGGCTCAGCTGCACCCACTATCTCTGTGGCCTTGGGCCAGTCACCATCCCTTTCAGAGGAGAGTCCATGGCACGAATCCTAGGCCCTCCCTTACCGGTTCTGGCAGCAAACAGCTCTCCCCCTCCCCCACTTCTCTGTCACTCCATGCCTTTGCCTCTGCTGTCCCCCTGCCTATGAAGCTCTCTTCACCCCTTTTCTCTACAAACCTTAAGGGTTCAGGGCTAAATTCCACAGTCTCCTTGAAGCTCCCCTCTTCCTCCCCAAATCTACACTTCCATGAGCCACCTTGGCACCTGGCACCTCTGCCTGTCTGTTGCCACTGCAGAATCTCCTGGAGAATTAGAGCCCCTCCCCATGTATGCATAGTGCACATACAGTGGAGGTAAGGAGGGAAGCTTTGGAGTGGTCCCTGGACCCACCTGCTCGAGAACCCAAAAAGGAATGGAGAGGTTGGGGGGCAGGGAAGTTAGAAATGGGAACACCTCAAGCCTTCCATAAGCAACTCCCATCCTTTCTCGGGGCCTCAATTTCCCACTTTCCACTAGCCAGCTACTGAAGGGTGGGGCTCACTCAGCCTGAGTTTCTTCTCCGAGAACGGGACTAATAATCTCTTTCCTGACTCCTGGGTGGTTGTGAAGTCTGGAAGAGTCAAAGGAGTTAGAAACAGATGAGCAGGGGGCTCTTGAGTCATGGGGGAGCCAGTGGATAGGAGCAGTTCTGGGCTGGGAAGGGGAGTAATATGGAAAGAAGTGGATGGTCCCTCAGCCTTGGCAGGGCTGGGGAGCTGGTGACAACACCCTCCAGGTTCTCAGGAAGGGACCCACTGGCCAGAAATCTTCAGTTCTGGCTGGCCAGGGAGGACCTTGGAGCCCCAAGGTCTCTGTCCCAGCTCCCCATCTTGTGCAGGGCAGGCAGTTAGCCTTGGATCAGGTCATTCATTCCACACATATTATTATCTACCTATTCAGTGCCAGGCTCCATGCTGGGCCTGGGGATACAGCAGTGAGCAAACTATAGCCCTTGCCCTCGAGGTGCGAGACGGGAGGGGTACATATTCATCCTATAATAACATCAATCAGTGTGTAAACACAAACTGGGTGCTGCAAGGAAGGAAGACAGCACACGGGGAGTTGGGAGGGCAGAGGCAGGCAGTGCACACCAGGAAGAGGTTTAGTCACTGGGACCACCGCTAAGCAGGAGGAGCCCGATGCTTGCGTTGGTGGGAGGCTGGCGCTGCTGCTGCTGCGGGTGCCTTGGTCAGTTCCACTGCCGTTACTGTCAGGGCGCCCAGCTGGGGTTGTCGGCAGCGCTGTGGGCAGCACTGCATGGTTAAGAGCGCTGGACTCCCAGCTCGGCTACTGGGACTGGTGACGGCAGGGACCTCGAGCACCTCTCAGAGCCTCAGTAAAACGGGCATTGTGCCGCACAGGATCGGGGTGAGTATCGAATGAGTTAATACACGTAAAGCACTAAGAACAGTACACAAAGTGCCTGGCATTATCTTTGGGAACCTCCCACGGCAAGTGGATAGATCCTCCTCTTGCTCGTTGCTATCTGTGACTTCCCCAAGTGTCGGACTTGGGATTCAATCGACTCCAGGACCTGCACAGCTAGCCGCGCCACGGGAGCACCCGGCGCTCTGGCCTGTGCGCAACGGCAAATATGGGGCCCCTGCGCCTCAGTTAGGGGGCCACGAGGCCAAGAACCGGCTAATGGAGACTCAGCGCTCCCGGGCTGTCTTGCAGGAGTCAGCTGTGGAGCTCCTCTTCGCCGCCTTCTTCACCACGGCCAGTGCCAGCACGTCCCTCGTCCTGCTACTCCTGCAGCACCCGGCGGCCATCGCCAAGATCCGGCAGGAGCTGGCGGCGCAGGGGCTGGGGCGCGCGTGCGGCTGCGTGCCGGCGGCCTCAGGGGGCGGCGCTGGGCCCCCGGCCAACTGCGGCTGCGAGCCCGACCTCAGCCTGGCGGCGCTCGGCCGCCTGCGCTACGTCGGCTGCGTGGTCAAGGAGGTGCTGCGCCTCCTGCCGCCCGTGTCCGGGGGCTACCGGACAGCCCTGCGCACCTTCGAGCTCGACGTAAGTGCGCCGCGCCGCCCGCCCCGCCCCTGCCGCCGGCCGCGGGAAGGTGGGGTAGGGGTTAGGACCGAGCTGTCTGCTCTTCCCCTCTCCGGCCCTCCGCTTTCCCTCCTGGAAAATGGGCTGAATCCTCTTCCATTTCCCGGGAACCACGGTTGAGGCAGCAAAGCAAGGTTAGGGACCCCGTACACTTCAGCTTTTGGCAGTGGTCCGGGTGAATCAGTTAGAGCCGAGTTTTAGAATAAAAACATCCTTTTCTCCGCCCAGCACCCGCTCTTCAGCCAGTGAGGCTGGGTGGGGCACAAAGACCCCCACTATGTCCCGTACCCCATTTATCTGGCTCCCTCACAAGAAAAAGGGATTAATCATTGTTACCAGTCCTGGCCTCCGGCTGAGACCGGATTCCAGGGAAGCGGGCTAATTAAAGTATGGGGTATGATCAGGTTGGCATGAGCTGGACAATGAAAGTTAAGGTCTAGGACTGGCTCCATCTCTTTATGACCCTGGGCAGTTTCCTTCTCACTCTGGACCTCAGTTTACTCTCTGGAAGGAAGCTGCCTTGGTCCCTTCCATCTTTGACTCCAGGTGGGGCCCGGCTGTGCTTCGCAGTGGCAGCATCGGGGGAGGGGAGCCCTAGCGCCACTAAACTGAAGGTGTTTGCCTGAATGGCTGCCCCTGCATCCCCCCTACCACCAGCCCAGTCTCTGGGCGGCTCCAGGCAGAGTGGGCACCTCCTTCCCTGACTCTTACTTTAAGCTAAACAGCAGATGTCCCTAGTGCATTGCATACCAGGATTTGAGGACCCCTAAGGGAATGGGATTGTGCCCCTGAGTTGCTGTCATGGAAAGAAAGGGGGTCAGAGCCAGCAACTTCATCACAGACTGGTGTGAAGAAGAGACTGATCTCTAGCTGAATGAAACCAAAACATTTTGGGAGCTGGCATTTGAACTGGAACAGTGACGGGTTAGGATGGGGACAGCACATCACTGGGAGGGGATGGCCCAGACAAAGGTAGGTGGATTAGTGAGGGGTTTAGAAGTGTCGTGGATGCTGAATCTTGGAATTCAGACGTCATGCAGGCGCTGGGGTGCAAGACCTTAGAGAAACCGCAGGAGAAGGGCACTAGACCACCAGGGTGAATAGAGGCAGGGGTCTTAGCCATCCTCCAGGTTCCAGATGGGAAAACAGGCCTAGAGAGGAGAGGGAGAGCGCCTTGGTGATTCCAAGATCTGTTTGCCTGTGACAGCCTCCTGAAGCTGTTCAGGCAAGGGAAGCAGGATGCTCGGGGCTGGAAGACATCTCAAAAGTGGATTAGCTGAAAAAGTTGGAGGTGCGCAAAGGGAACATGAAAGCTGCCTTCCAACAATTTAATTGTCATGTGCACCTTTTTAGAATGTGGCTGCCTGATCTGAACATTACTGTTCAGCTGATGGGTGGCGAGGACAGAGAGGCAGTTTTCAGTTGAGTCCCAAGAAGAGCTGTAAAGTTGAGATGACCATAAAGGAGCTGTCGCTGGCATTGTTCTGACCCAGGCAACTGGTGGGCGCAGGACTAGAATTTACGTCTCCCGATCTAACGTGAGAGCAAAAAAGACAAAAACAAAACAGTGAAACAAATAATAGAGCACATTTACTGACCACTAGTATATATGGCCAGACCCGTTATTTGAATCCGCACAAGATGGGCATTTTGTTCTCACTTTATCAGTTAAGAAACTGAGGCTCAGAGATTGAGCATTTAGCCCATCGTCACACAGCTCACCAGGGAAGGAGCTGATATGGGTATGCAGAGCGGTAGCTTCCGGGTTAGACGCGCCTCCCTGCTTGTTTTCGGAAGCTTGTTTGATATACCCCAGGTGGAGGATCGGTTCGGGCTGGGTTTCCGGGTACCTCGTGGTCAGGCGGGTCTCCTCACCTCCCCGCAGGGCTACCAAATCCCCAAGGGCTGGAACGTGATGTACAGCATCCGGGACACGCACGAGACGGCCGCGGTGTACCGCAGCCCACCTGAGGGCTTCGACCCAGAGCGCTTCGGCACTGAGGGCGAGGATGCTCGGGGCGCCGCCGGCCGCTTCCATTATATCCCGTTCGGCGGCGGTGCGCGCAGCTGTCTCGGCCAGGAGCTGGCGCAGACCGTGCTCCAGCTGCTCGCGGTGGAGCTGGTGCGCACGGCGCGCTGGGAGCTGGCCACGCCTGCCTTCCCCGCCATGCAGACCGTGCCCATCGTGCACCCGGTGGACGGTCTTCGGCTCTTTTTCCACCCGCTTGCGCCTTCGGCTGCGCAGGATGGGCGACGCCTCTGACCCGCTGCGCCGCGGAACCTGACTTGGCCAGTGGCAGCGGAGCACTTGCGGAGCCGCCCATCTGCCTTTCCCCAGTACCGGGTCGGGCGCACTCTCTAGTTCACCAAACGGTTACTGAATGCGGCTCTGTGCCGGACTCTGCGGGAGGAGACGCGCGAGCCACCGCCACCGCACTGGAGAAGTGCCCTGGCCAGTGGGAAGGTGCCTCCTGCCCTCCGCACGCACCCTGAGGAAGGAAAGGTGGTGGGCCAAGTCTTTAAAGCCCTTCCCAGGATTTCGAAGCAGGGATGGAGGGAACATCTCCACTGGAAGCCAAGCCCGGGAGGAGGCATGGATTGCAGGGCCGTGGGGAGGCTTGCTAGGGGAGGATTGGGCCGTAGAACAATGCGGGACCTGCAATGGTCGCGAGGAAGAGGGGACGCCGGGAGCGCATCTCTGGCCTGGCTTTGGGCCATAGGAAGACACCGAGAAGGCGCCCAACGGAAGGCCTTCAGGTAGCTGGCCTCCGCCAGGTGCGCCCTAGCCACTCTGCAGGTCTCGGCAGAAACCCAGAACGGTGGGCGCTTCCAGGGCTCTAAACAGGCTCAACACTGCCGGATTCTGCTGGCGATTTCTTAAAAGAAAAATTCCTAGTTCAAGAACACGTTTAATCTTTCCATTTATACAAGGGAGAATAGGCAAACGAGAGGACTCTTTAAGGCTGGATTATTTTCATGGGAGATTGAGACATAAAGACGTTCGAGGTATTTGTACCCAAAACAGAAGGACCAAGAAATAGTTTCCTGGCAATAGTTGGGTGAGGGGGGCTACAGCTTGGCTGGGCAGCTGCTCCCTGGTGGGAAAGTGGGATGAGGGGGGAGGGAGACTCAGGAAAGACCCCCTCCCCTTCCCCCAGAAGGACCTACCCTGCATATATCCAGAGAGAGACGAGGAACTGGAGCAGCCTGGGGTCCAGGCTGCTGGAACTTCTCTCTTGAGCATAGCTCCAGGGAGCTGGGCTGTGAATTATCTCCAGGGTAGTTGGCTGCAGGGACATCCTGGTTTACCGCTTCAACCACCTTTATTACAGGGGAGAAACTGAGGCGAGAGACTGGACCACTCAGCCAGTGCTCTCCTCCACCCCCATCACTTACTCCCTGCTCCAGCTCCCAGGCCTGTGGCTGCTGCGAAGCTCTTGGCCTTTTACCCTTTCAACGCGATCCCTAGATTGGCCTAAGGACTCTCTGGACCTTTCCAACACAGAAGTTCCCAACAGTGTTTAAATCTAAACCAAGAGCCTCCGGCGTCATTATTCCTAACAGCTCACTGTAACCTGCCACCCACCTTCGGACAGGCTGGGGGCAGTTGGACATGATGGGTGAGTCAGGAAAGTTGCCGCCAAGGCCTGAGCTGACCCCTTAATGAACCAGAAGAAAGCTGGTGCCCTCCTGACCTTACGCTTAAGGTGGATCCTGGGGCCAGAAGGAAAGGGGGAAGCAGCAGACACAGGCAGCGTTGGTAGCTCAGTGCAGCGGGCCCTTCCGAGCTCGGCTGACACCGCCATAACCCCCTCCAGGGCAATTCATCACCCACTGCTGACCACAGGCCCTGGCGCCAGGCCATGGGATCTGCAGGCAGGTGACAGAGCCACGGAGCCGGCAAGAAGTGGCGGATCTGGGGGCCTGCCCTCAGGGCGCTCCTGAGACTGCAGAGACAACATCTCGGCCTGAGAAACTCCACTAGGCTGAGGTGGTGGGAGGACCAGGGCTTGGGGCTGAATCTGACTTGGGGAGAGAGACTGGGGGAGGGGGCTCTCAGAAGCCCAGACTTAGCTGGTTCCGAGAGACCTGGTTTACCTGCTGGTGGTCTGCACCAACTATAAGCCCCTGTAGGGGCAGCTCCAATTTTGCTCTAATTTCCCATTGATACTTCATTCTCAGTAATTTCCAAGAAAATCTGAGCTCTTGCTTTAGTAGCTCTTGATTCTCTGAGGAAGGAGCAGATGTGGTTCTTGCCCTCCTGGACTTGGTGTGCTCACCAAGGAGGTAGACAGTAAATAAACTCACAGACAACAGCAAGAACATGTCTGATGATGATAGTGCTGTGGAGAAAATAAAACAGGCCTGCAATGCACAGTGCCGGGCAGGCTGGGGCCTGGTAAGACTTCCCTGGGGTGACATTCGACTTTGGAAGGAACCAGCAAGCGGTGAGCTGGGAAAGAGGCACCCCAAGCAGAGGGAACAGCAGGTATAGAACCCTGGGATGGGGATGAATGCTCAAGACAAGGGAAGAAGGGGTTGGAAGAAAGGTGGAAGGCGGTGCTTCAGCTGCCTGGGCTCCCCTGACCCCAGTCAGGAACTCGCTCCCCACCCCCCAACCCTTAGCAACAGGCTGTTTTGCAGACATCTTGGAAACATTTGATTTTCCAGTGAACCCTCTCCCCACCTACTGCCACCCACGAAAGTTCGGCAAGGGATCTAGATCAAAGTTCTTATTGGGCTGGTAATTTATGGGCCCCTTCCCCTCTTCAAGATGTTCTTTAATGATCCTCACTATCCCGCTTAATCCTTTCCTGCCGATCGCCCCCTCGGGTCTCGATGGGCAGGTAGATTAAAACATTTTTCCCCCTTGTGGCGATTTCCAGCGCGCAGGCCCCGCTCATCTTGTGACCCGGCGCGCGCTGAACTTGGCGAGATGGCCCTGCAGAGTTCACTCGGATGTCACGGTCCGGCCTGCAGGGGTCACAGGCGGGTCAGGCCGGAGGATTGGGACTGGGCCCCAGGTCACGCCCCCCGCGCGCCAGCTTTGCTCACCGGCCGGAGGCACTGTCCAGAAAGGGGCGGGCCCGGGATTTCTGAGAATTACCTCCAGCGCGTCTCGACCCGGTTCCAGCCGGTGCCCCCGAAGTCGTCTGTCACTGTTTACAGTTGTGAAATCGTTAGAAGAAATAACAGTGGGAGAGACCCTTCCCTAGAGCCTCTGAAACGCCAAGTAGGTTTACGGAGAAACGCCGACTCTCCGAAACACATCCTGGGGCGACCCAGGCTAGGAGCGTTTCGGCGAGTGTGCGATCCCTGCGACTCCGCAGACACTTCCCGACCCGCCGGGTTTGGGGACCACCGCGGGAGGGCCGCGTATTTAACAGCTGTCAGGATCAAAGTATATTCCATCCCCAAGGGACACTTTCCAATGAGTGAGGCATGCTCCTGGGAGAGCCGGCTCTTCAGTTTTAAACAAACATATCATTGCTTCGTTTTAGGCGCGACTGGAGGGTTCATCACTCAAATCAAAGGGGGCGTGTGGCCCTGACTGGTCCGAGGCAGTTTGGACCCAGTCCCACTGGCTCGACCAGGCAGGAAGCAGGGAGCGCACGTGCGCTTCCCGCAGTGTCCGAGCTCCAGGCATTGGCTGCAGGAGCAGCCGATGGTATAGCTGGGCGAAGGCCAGAAGACTCACTTCCCTGTACGGATTCCCTCAACACTCTTATCAGCGGCCGGCAGAGGCCTGAGTTTAGGGCCCAATCCCCCTCTCGCCTGGGTGGCTTTCTGCCCGGTGGGAGCTGGGAGAGCAGAGGATGGCTCCAGTGCCCAGAGCCCAGGTCACCTTGGTAACGTAGCCTAGCATGCCTGGAGCTGGGAAGAGTATTTGCAACCAGGAGCCCCTTTTGGAAACTCACAGCTTCCCCGTGGTGTAGACAGGCCGGGAATGATCACCTCCATATTAAGGAGGAGGAAACAGGCGCAAGGATGTGCGGTAACTTGCCCAAGGTCACTCAAGTAGAGATGGAGCTGGGACTCACAGCCCAGACTCCGGGCTTTCCATCCATCCTCCATCTCGGTGTCCTTATCCTGCCAGGGCTAAAGACCCTCTTCCCCTCTGCCTAGCTGGAGCTGCTAACCCCAGGGCCCTCGGAATCCGGCCGGCTGTGGCAGGATCGCAGAGCTCCGGTTGCCGCCGAGCCGCGGATGAATTGTCACCGCGGTCCCCCACTGGGGAGTCAGAGTTACGGCTTAGACTTGTGCAGGGCTGCACCTGGAGTCCTGAGGATCTGGGGCCTCTCTGTACCTTAAGTGGGACTTTCCAACACTTCATGAGTGTGGACCTCCTTGAGGGGTTTGGAGAGCTGGCAATCTATGGTCAGCCGGTCACGACTCCCCGCGACTCTCGTTTGGGTCCTGGCCCTGGGCTCTTCTGCGGGATCTTTGGAAGAATCGGGAGGCCTGCGTTTTGCTCTGCGTTCTGCACCTCAGTTTCCCCACCTGTGGGACAAGGAAGCTGGACGATCTCTGAACGCACTTCCCTTTGCTCCCCCAGCAGGTGGAAGGGGGCCCACACGGCGCCTGTAAACGGAAAGCCAGTGCAGGCAGCTCTGGTCTGGGACCGCCCGTCGGACCCGGCGGGAGGGATTCCAAAGAGACCGCCAGGAAGCCCAGGGTTTGGAGTTCCCGCTCCCCAGAGCCCGGGTCGGCCCCTTCCAGCGTCCCAGAGCCCCGCACAACTTGTATGGGCGAAGCAGGCTGCTCCTAGCCCTGCACCCCAGGAGGCGCGCTCCGAGGGAAACCGCCACCGCGCCGCCTCTGCCTCTGCGCGGAACAAACGGTTAAAGATTTTGGGCAGCGCCTCGAGGGGGGAGGAGCCAGGGGCCCAATCCGCAATTAAAGATGAACTTTGGGTGAACTAATTTGTCTAAGGTAACGTGGGCAGCAACCTGGGCCGCCTATAAAGCGGGCGCGCGGCAGGTTCGGAGCTCTGGCGACGGCGGCAGGTGGCGCGGGAGGTCGCGGCGCGCCATGGGGCTCCCAGCATTGCTGGCCAGTGCTCTCTGCACCTTCGTGCTACCGCTGCTGCTCTTCCTGGCAGCGATCAAGCTCTGGGACCTGTACTGCGTGAGCAGCCGGGACCGCAGCTGCGCCCTCCCGTTGCCCCCCGGAACTATGGGCTTCCCCTTCTTTGGGGAAACTTTGCAGATGGTGCTTCAGGTAAGGGAGATAGGGGAGGGACAGGGCGGTTTCCCGGAGCCCCGGAGCCCGACTCGGCTCCAGGCTTCCACTGAAACCGGGGTAGGCGCCCCCGGGAGGGAGGTGACTGAGGCTAGGATCAGTACTAGCCGGAGGCTCGGCGCTCCCTGGCGCCCCCTCACTCCCGCCTTTCTCCTCCGCTTTCCTCTCGCAGCGAAGGAAGTTCCTGCAGATGAAGCGCAGGAAATACGGCTTCATCTACAAGACACATCTGTTCGGTCGGCCCACGGTGCGGGTGATGGGAGCGGACAACGTGCGGCGCATCTTGCTCGGGGAGCACCGGCTGGTGTCAGTCCAGTGGCCCGCGTCTGTGCGCACCATCCTGGGCTCCGGCTGCCTCTCCAACCTGCACGACTCCTTGCACAAGCAGCGCAAGAAGGTGAGGGCGGGGTGGCGGCGCCTGGGCAGGAAGGGGGACCCGATTCGCGTGAGGGTTTCAGGCAAATAGGTGCTGGGCGAGCGCCAGCTGCATAAGGCGTCGGCTAGGGACCCTCTCAAACCCAGTGTAGCTTTCCCAGCCGGGAAGTGCCTTGGGTCTGGTGGGGTTGTGGGTTTCCGGAAGGGGGGCCCCGGAAGGCGAGAGGGGCGGGTGGGGCCCGGTTTTAACACTCTTCCCTCCTCGGATCTCAGGTGATTATGCGGGCCTTCAGCCGCGAGGCGCTCCAGTGCTACGTGCCAGTGATCGCCGAGGAAGTGGGCAGTTGCCTGGAGCAGTGGCTGAGCTGCGGCGAGAGCGGCCTCCTAGTCTACCCCCAGGTGAAGCGCCTTATGTTCCGCATCGCTATGCGCATCCTGATGGGCTGCGAGTCCCGGCTGGCGAGCGGCGGGGAAGCAGAGCAGCAGCTGGTAGAGGCCTTCGAGGAAATGACCCGCAATCTCTTCTCGTTGCCCATAGACGTGCCCTTCAGCGGGCTGTACCGGGTAAGGGCGGCATGTAGGGTGCGGAGCTAGGGGCTAGGGGCTCCGGGAGCGCGGGGTCCGGGCTTCTGCTCACCGCCGTGCGCTCTCTGCGCTCAGGGACTGAAGGCGCGGAACCTCATCCACGCGCGCATCGAGGAGAATATTCGCGCCAAGATCTGCGGGCTGCGGGCGGCCGAGGCGGAGGGGGGCTACAAAGATGCGCTGCAGCTGTTGATCGAGCACTCGTGGGAGAGGGGAGAGAGGCTGGACATGCAGGTGAGTGGTAGCTTCAGGAGAGGCACGGCGGAGTTTAATCCGCTAGCTTTCCAATTGCAGTTCCTGGGGTCCCCAAAGTGCCCGCCTGGGGCCCAGGTTCCGAGAGTGGGAAGCCCGCCCAGACCCCAGGGATGGGACACAGAAGTTGAGACACCTGGTCCGCGGAGCTGTGGGGAGAGGCTTCGTTCCCTATCCCTTCCAGGTCTTAAAGGGAAAGTTGGAATTTGCAAGATGTAAATAAAGAATGTTGGGCGATTATAATACAACCAAGGCTTTAATTTAAGAGTTCCTGGGAGAGTGGGATCTTACTGGCCTTCCTGCTCTAGCTGAACTAAAGGGTCTTAGCATTTTGTTTAAATGGATTTTCTGTCAGCACACTTTCAGCCCTTCTCATCTTCCCTCCAGAACCCCCAGTTCTATCCGGAGTATTCGCTCTGTAAAATTGCATGCAGACTTGTCCAAACGTTCGTCTTAATCCACTCTTAGGCACTAAAGCAGTCTTCAACTGAGCTCCTCTTTGGAGGACACGAAACCACAGCCAGTGCAGCTACATCTCTGATCACTTACCTGGGGCTCTACCCACATGTCCTGCAGAAACTCCGAGAGGAGCTGAAAAGTAAGGTAAGGGAACTGGGGGGTGGGGGGATTACCTTAAGAAACTCAGCTACTCTCTAGCCAGCTTCCCAAAAGGTAAGTGTGCTTTCCCGATAAAAAAGAAGGAATCTTGAGCTGTGATCCCACTCGGGCAGGGTTCAGCCTTGTACTTCTACCTCTTCTCCCCGTTTTGCAGAACCTTGGAGATTTTCAGATAGGTTCCACTTTCTTGGATTTGTGTGTTCAAGGGCATGAATGGGGAACTCCTGAGGGACTGTGGTGGCAGCCAGCAGTGGTGGTGGTGATTGGGGGAGGGGAGAAACTTGGTGGTTCTAACTGGTGAGCAGCATTCTCTTGGAACTGTAAACAGATAGTGGACTTGGGCCCAGGGGTGGAGGCAAATGGCAGCTAGCTGCTCCCTGTTTCCCCCTCACACTCTCCCATCATGAGGCCCTTTGGGTCCAGCCGCTACTTAAGCCCTGTTTACGTCTGCTGGGCTGATTTTATTGGAGCACAGAATAAGCGTTCACCTCTGTGTGACTGTTTTGATAGGGTTTACTTTGCAAGGGCAACCAAGACAACAAGTTGGACATGGAAATTTTGGAACAGCTTAAATACACTGGGTGTGTTATTAAAGAGACCCTTCGACTGAATCCCCCAGTTCCAGGAGGATTTCGGGTCGCTCTTAAGACTTTTGAATTAAATGTAAGTTAAAAGTTCTCTCCCTCCCACGCTTACCTTTTGTGTTGTAGTTTTAAATCTCCCTTTGTTTCTCTGTCCTTCGACTTAAATTTCTTAGGCTTCTGATAACATTGTCCTGCCTCTGAATGTCTGTCTCTCTGTTTCTCTCTCCACCTCCCCCTCCTCCTTTCTTTCAGCTCATAACTCCTCCAAGGATATCAGTGATAGATTTTTTTCCTGTTGAAGGTTGAATTCCAGTTTGTCAGTCCTTTGGACTTCATAATCTTTTGCAGGGATACCAGATTCCCAAGGGCTGGAATGTTATCTACAGTATCTGTGATACTCACGATGTCGCCGATATCTTCACCAACAAGGAGGAATTCAATCCTGACCGCTTTCTGCTGCCTCACCCGGAGGATGCATCCAGGTTCAGCTTCATTCCATTTGGAGGAGGCCTTAGGAGCTGCGTAGGGAAAGAGTTCGCAAAAATTCTTCTCAAAATATTTACAGTGGAGCTGGCCAGGCGTTGTGACTGGCAGCTTCTAAATGGACCTCCTACAATGAAAACGAGTCCCACCGTGTGTCCTGTGGACGATCTCCCGGCAAGGTTCACCCGCTTCCAGGGGGAAATCTGATGGGCGGGAATGCCCAGACCTCAGACTTATTGGAAGAGTACATATGCGTTTTTACCTAGTGTCATGTTGATTTTATTATATTTAATTTCTAAATGTATATTATAATATTTATGTGTCTCTTCTACAGTACCACAGTCTTTAAATATTAAAATAATGAACTGGATAGTTTACAAATAAAGTAAAATCTGAAGGTGCTTGTGTTGCGTTTAATATTCCTGTGGGGGGAAACTCACCGGTTTTAGATTTGTATATTTAACCAGATTTCTAAATGTCTGCATTCATGGCTTTACTTGTCATCTGTACATATCTATTTTCTGGGAGGAAGACACTTTAGCTGTTTTTTTCTCTTAACAGTTATTAGAAAGCATGGATTATATGTGTGTGAGTTAGTCTAAAGGTAATTTTGTTAAGTTTTCGATGATAATTTAGATTCTCTATTTGGAAAATCTATCAAAGTTAATTAAAAATTGGGGGAGGGGTTTGCTTTACTTTAGGGAAAGCTGAATTTGAAAAGAGAACACTTTGAGAAGATCATCTAATATAACACCTTCAGCCATAAACTTAGTATGTTTAATAAACATAATAAATCTATGGTGTCGCACAGTGTCAGAAGTGTTTTCTGAAATTAAAGTTTTAGGTAAGACAAAGTTATTGACTAAAATGAGACCCCAAAACACTGAAGTTGCATATGAAAACAGTATTGGAAAAGGCCAATCTCTGGTTTAGATAAGCGAGTCCAGGTTTTCTTTATTGAAAATAAGGCAGGAGGAGTAAATTTAACAAACTGACAGATAAAGTTTTTATCTATGCCAGGCAATAGGGTGTGAGCCTGACATGACTGATAAAATGGCCCAGTCATGACCCTGTGAACCTTGGCTAACCTCCGTGAAAACGCAGTTTTGTCACATTTCTGACCCTGGCATAGCCATGTTCTGAACTGAAGGCCAGACTCTCAATCCAGAAAGGTTAGCCCAGTGACTTGCTTATGCAAGCACATTTTCAGTTTTGAAATGGCACAATCTGCTTGCTGAAACTCTGATGGCTTGTAGGTTTTGGACTTTAAATTTTTCATTACAATTTTAGAATTTGGCAATACTGCGGAAAAACTAGGTGGTCTAAATAGGTGTTTGAGAAGGGTTCTGACTACAATGAGAATTACATGTTCTACCTGACTTTAGTTTTTTAGGTGGAACTTGGATTGTAACTTAAGGTTGGAATCCTCTGTTTTTTAAGGGGTGTTTACATAATAATTTATAATACCTTATAATAACCTTATAAATGCCTTTTTTAAAAATGAGAAATTACAGGCTTTTTTTTTCAGACAAAGCTTTAGTGTACTGTGGTGTACAAAGCTGACCCCCACCCCACCCCCATCATTCCAGTTAGGAGCACACTAGCCTGAGGACATTATTTCGGATAATTTATACAAGGTCATTTTTTAAGGACTTCAATACTTTTCTTTTTGCCAGAGGACAGTCAGTGTTTCAAAACCCTGTCTTCGGTGACACCGTGACCGCGTGTCTCTATGAGCATAGTGCAGAAAGAAATTTGAGCCATTTTAGCATATAATTTAATTTTTGAAATCCACCTATATTTTTTATCCGGAGAGCTCTGGGGAAAGTGCTTCTGGGTTGCATCTCCCAGGGCTACACTTAGCTTAATTAGACTCATCGATTACAGAGTAGCGCGGAATTTATCTCGAAAATACGTTAAGAACACAATCTTTGGTAATGCGCTTAGTGCTGAGTAAAGGCAGTTTCAACGTGTTCGCGTGAGGCAGAATCTATGTTTGTGGCTGCCGCGTGGACATTAGGTGGGCCCTGGTCACAATGTCTGGGGCAAGCGTGTTTTACAGCCCAGCCTCCTCTGGGTCAGCGTTCATGCGTCATCCAGTGGAGAAGTGTTTCAGGAGGAGGTCACTGTTCCAGATTTAGACTTGGCCAGCGTTGTGGAAGGACGGGAGACCACTATGAGAAAGGACTCTTTGGGGCTCCCAGGGGCCTGGCACTGTGATGGAGGGTGCTGTGCCCTCCTGGGCCTTGGGTAGACCTGCCAAGGGGGTCAAATTGGTGGCCTCCGTCTCCCCTTCCACACGTACCCTTTGCCCTGGCTGCCTCCCATCCCCCCTTGTCTTCAGTCAGGGGCGTGGTACCACCAAGGACAGACCATTGTCAGGACTGGCATATGAAGGCATCCAGCTCAGTCCATAAAGCACCAGCATTCAGAGGGATTGCAGTCTTCACGCAGCTTAGCCCTGGGAGGCCCAGAGAGGGCCTGTGATTTGCCTGGGGCCACCCAGGGAGTGGCAGAACCAGGAAAGACCTCCTGCTGCTTTTTCCTTCTTCGTTCTTTTTTTCCCCAACATCTAGTAACACCTGCCTGATTTGTCTCCAACTTTCTGTTGCCAGAAGACCCAGCAGTCTCCACATCCTAACTTCCCTTCACATCCCCTGCCACCACTCCCCTGCCCTGTGACACTCCAGAGATCAATTGTCTTGCAGGCAACTGGGGAGATGGGAGCAGCGACAGGAAGCGGCTTCTCCCCCCAGACCCCTCATCTCCTTCTAGGTTTCCGGGTGCTTTTTGTACCTTGCCACCCCCCAGAGGTCCACAAGGGGGCGGGCTTCTCCCTTCTATGCCAAGCTCAGCGACCAGTGGTTTCCCCACCAGTGTCCATGAAATCCAGGGTCCACAGACTCTGGCCCGGGGCCTGCTTTTACCCCAGACAGTGAGAGGCTACAATCACCCAGGGCTTAGCAAATACTCAGCCTCAGGCCTGGTCATGGCTTCCCAGCCCCTCTGGAAGAGTCACCCCAGGCGGGGTTGATCTGGACCGTCTTTCAGCTTCTGAAGTAGCCACCATCCACTGTGGCTGTGGTTTTGAGCGTTGTCCACATACTGCCCATGACTTGACCTATGTTGCTTTCACTCTCCCTGGAAAATGGCTCTCGGTTTTTAGGGAGTGGGGCCCATGTTTCTCGAAGGACATGTGCGTACTAGTCAGGGTTCAGACGACCCTCGCCAGGTCCAGGAGCCGCCCCACAAAAGCACTGTGAGAGGAACTAGGAATGTTTAGAGAGGCTGTGGAGGCCCCACCTTCCAATAGTTAAAGTGCTGCTGTAGTAAATGCGGGTTCAGACCTGTTCTGAAGGACAGAGCGTGCACTGCGGAGGGTAAGCGAGAAGGAAGGAAATGTTAGCACCATATAAGGAAAACACTTTGAGGCAACTAGAGCCCTCTGGTGATGACACAGCCAATAACCTAAGTTCCTCTGCAGCTTTTTTTGTACCCTGCCACCCTGGATTTCATGGACACTGGTGGGGATACCACTGGTCGCTGAGCTTGGCATAGAAGGGAGATAGCAGCTCCCTGTCAACTGAGGCATCCCAACTGAAGCCGATAACCAAGCAGCCGTAAGGATTCTGACACAGAGGGAGAGGTTGGGTTACATTTCTCCCAAGTTCCCTTCCAAAGTTCAAGAATTGTGATTCTCTGAGACTTGATTCTGTATTAATTCAACCGCTCAGGTACTCACTTTACTTTGAAATGCGTTAACTCCAATCTAGGGAGACGGGACGTCCTGTCATCCTCTTCCAGAGGCATTCAGCCGTCCTTGGTGATCGTTCTGTCAAAGCTCCAAGCCAGATGTGGAGGGGGACCCAGGGAGGCTGGTGCGTGTCTTCACAGAGACGCTGAATCCCTGCGTTGATTGCTGGAAGACCTCTCTCCTGCCTTGTGGCCTGTTGCTTGCAGGTCCAGGTCCTGTGTCTGCTCCTGCAGCCCCTACGCCTCTCCCAGCTGTGCCATGCTGACCATCCTCTTGACCTGGTTTCTGGGGCAATGCCCCGAGACGTTCCCCAGAGCTCCCTGAAAAGCTACTCAAAGGCAGGAGCTGCGTCTCATCGTTGGAATCTTGTAAATTCATTCTCATGTGCTTCCCTGCCCTCCCCCAGAACACACTCACACATAAGAGGTGTTCTCTGGGAGAAAGTGTTTCTTGAGGCCAATCGACGCCATTCACCTTATGTCTCTCCAGCTTTGCGGTGCCATGTTTTTCTTTGAAAAGTGAAACTTTCTTCCTTGGAAAATCTCAGCAGCCGCAAGCTTACACGGCTGTGGTTTAACAGCATGTCACATTCCTGAAACCGATGCTCCATGGGTATTTGGCCAAACAAGCTTTCCTTCTTTTGAAGTAGAGTCAACTCGAGTTAGAACCCCGGGACAGAGTGGAAACTTAGCCCTGGATTACGAGGTGGGTTTTCTGGGTGAGAGTTATCATGTTGCAATATTCATAACCGTGCACCGCAGCACAGAAGCTGACCCACAGCTTACGAGTTCTCACCGCTGCCAAACCCCTCCCTAGTCTATCGAGGGGTCAGAAATCTACTCACTCGTCTCTGAACACAGACGCTTCAAGTATTTTATCTGGTCACTAACAGATTTATTGAACTCAAACGCTTTGTGAAAAGAGGACAAGGTACTTCGCTTACGACAGACATTTGACAAAACATGTTGATTGATTCATTAAGTACAGCCGTACCATCCAACATAAGGGTGATTTATTTAATGATAGAAGAGGGGATTTGGTACTTTGAAACGGAAAGTTCATTTAATCGTCAATTAGTCACAGACTCTTAGAGCTGGAAGGGAGGTTATGGATAGATCATCCGAGCCCCTCGGTTTACAGCCGAGAAATCTGAGGCTCCAAGAAATTTAAGGCCACGACAGAGACTCAGGACTGGCAGTCCCGTGTCTGGTACATCGTAGCATTAGTCTTCAATTAGAAAAACATATTGTTTATTTATATACATGTCAGGAATAAAGGGCAGGTGAGCAGATTATTGGAGACTAAATTGCTTACAGGTTCTTGCTTCTCACTGTGCCTCTGAGAGCAACTGGGTACAGATTGCAGGCATTTCTGGTGGGGCCGGGGGCTGGGTCTGGTAGAGCTGGACCCTCAGACATTTTAAGCGTCTTCTACTGCACAGCCGAAAATTGTTTCTGTCATGGGTTAAATTGTATCCCCCTTCCCGGAGAAAAGAAAATGCTAAAGTTCTAACCCTCAGTACATCAGAATGTGACCTTATTTGGAAATAGGGTCCTTACAGAGGTAATCAAGTTAAAATGAGGTCTTCAGCTGTGTCCTCATCCAATTTGATTGGAGTCCTTATAAGAAGGGGAAACTGGGACCCAGGGAGATGCACGGAGAGCCGAGATGATGTGAAGACATGCGTGGAGGATGCCACGTGAAGATGGAGGACTGAAGTGATGTTATCTGCAGCCTAAGGAACGCTGAAGATTCCTGACAAACCTCCAGAAGCTAGGAAGAGTCAAGGAAGGAGTCCCCTGCAGCTTTCAGAGGGAGCCCACTTCAGACTTCTAGACAGGAGCTGTGAGACTTGATTTCGGCCTTCTAGACAAGAGCTGCCTCCGGAACTGTAAGACAATCAATTTTTGTTGTTCTAAGCCACCTAGGTTGTAGTACTTTTAAAAATGGCAGCCCTAGAAAACTAACACAGTTTCCAAAGGCAAGAAACCTTATTTGTGAGAAACAGTGGTTCTCAATGTTAGCATGCATCAGAATCCCCTGGAGGGCTTGCTGAAATTCAAATTACTGGGCTTCACCCCAGAGTTTCTAGATTGACCCAAGAATTTGCATTTCTAGCTAGTCCCCAGGTGATGCTGTGGCTGCTGGTCCCAGGACCGCATTTTGAGAACCACCGACAAAAAGTTTCTGATCTTTAAGTCAAGGATCACAGACTCATGGGTGCCAGGAGGTAATTTAACAAGTGATATGAACCAGGGAGAGAAACAGCTGGGGGAGGCAGGTGTGTTAATGCAGGGCATACCGGTTCACTCTAAAGGGCAGGTGCTGCTCAGTCTGGCCTATCCTTGACCTGTAGAAACGAAAGCTCTTCCCATTTTTCAGGAGGTGCTAGAAATTCAGATTTGCAGGGGAACATCCTGATGTTTAGATGTTCGTAACTAATTCACATTAAAGAAAAATGTGCAGGCATATGTTTGAAATGGATGGCCAACAGGGACCTACTGTGTAGAACAGGGAACTCTGCTCAGTGTTATGTGGCAGCCTGGATGGGAGGGGAGTTTAGGGGAGAATGGATACATGCATATGTATGGCTGAGTCCCTTTTGCTGTGCATCTGAAACTACCACAACATTGTGAATCGGCTATACTCCAATATAAAATAAAAAGTTAAAAAAATGTGCAGGCAGAATAAAACTTGTTTCTGGCCCTGATGGCTGCCAGTTTGCAACATCTTGGGTCTTTGATCCTTGAGAAGTTTTCAGAGTGCTTGATTGGGAATGGCTTGACTGTGGTTCTGTCTCGGAGTCTCTCATAGGGTTGCAGCTAAGATATTGGCTGGGGCTGTGTCACTTGAAGGCTTAGCTGAAGCTGGAAGATCCACTTCCAAGGTAGCTCCCTCACAGGGCTGTGAGCAGGAGGTCTCAGTGTCCTGCTATATGAATCTCTCCTAGGACTGCTTGGGCATCCTCACAGCATGGCAGCTGACCTCCTTCAGAGCAAGTGGTCTAACAAAGTGGCAAGACAATACTGAAGCCTCAGTATTTTTCATGACCTGGCCTTGGAAGTCACACTCCATTTCCACAGTATCCTGTTGGTTACACAGTTTAGCCCTATTCATTGTAGGAGGGAGCCACATAAGGATGTGAATACAAGGAGGTGAGGACCATTGGGGGCCATCTTGGAGGCTGGCTACCGTACTCAGTTTTTGAGTGGGTGGGTAGACTCTTCTGCTCTCTCTTAGAAGCATTTTCATCTCTTTTCTGGGCAGTGCTTGATTTCTAATATATTCATAGTGACCCATCACCTATGGGAACTTACAACTGCCATCAGAAAAGCTCTATTACAGCATTTCTCAGCTGCACGGAGTCTGAGGGGTCATGTGCGCCAAGGTTGCAAGTTGGAGACCCTCGGGTAGAGCCTCAGAGTGGGCGTTTAAGCCCTTCTGTTTGCCAAAGTCTCCAACTAGCCCACTTCATTCATTTATGTTACTTTTCAGGCCTCTGAGTTATCTGACCCCGCCCTAATCCAACTGTTCTGTTTCCTAGTACTCAGGACTTTCAGTGCAAAACTGAATAGTCCTGGGATAAGTCAGATGGTTGGTCACCCTAGTCGACCACATTATTTGAAAAATAGGAAAATTCAGTTCAGGCAGCAGATGTGAATTGATTAGGTCCTTTGGTTGCTTGTTAGAGATGCAACATCTCAGACCCCACCCGAGACCTGCTGAATCAATCTGCAGTTTATCAAGAGTCCCAGGTGATTCTCATGCACATTGCAGTCTAGGACTCTGAATAGGAGCAAAACCTGGACTTGGGCTCTCTGAGGATTCAGATTTGCTGTCCATGCGGGTGAAATAGATCTGACAATGACCCACTTGTGCTGTGGTAATCTGACCTTGACGTACACATCTTATTTTTTTCCTCCTGCCTCCCAGATTCCCCAACCTGAAGGGCCTCTAAAGTTTCATTGTTGGAAGGAACCTAAAGTTCCCAATTCTCACCTGGGTCTGAGTAGTGGTTTTCATAAATCACTTTTCACAGTTGAAATTCCTCCCCCTTGCCCAAACAAAATGCCATAAAAGCACAGATTAGGGGAGGTGTCTGGACATTTAGGTTATTTCCAGTTTCTGATACTCCAAGCAACTTGCAATCAGTAAGTGACCTTGTTTGTGCAGACTTATATACAAAACTAGTGCTTTATTTCTGTAGGATTGAGTCCTGAAAGTGAGGCTGCTGGGTCAATGAGAACGTGCATTTAAAACTGTAATGGAGAGCCAAAAAAGGTGTCTATCTGAAGAGGAATGTTTGAAAAAGCAGTGGTTCATTTATGTTATGGCAAGTTATGGAACCATAATAGGGCGCATAGGATAGACTTCCGTTGACCTTGAAGGATGACTACGATGTACTGTTAAGTAGGGAGAAAAAGTTGCAGAGGGACTTAGGTTATTGGCTGGGAAAATTGAGGGGGATATTTTGCAAAGAGATTAATCACACTTTCTGAGTACATTTATGGATGCTTCTTCTGGTTGTAAAGAATATGTGTTGATTTTGTAATTAATTTTAGGAGAGAGGAAAAGTGAAGGTGCTGTGGGTGAAGTGAATGATGCTCTAGAGGTGAGCCCTCAGTCTCCCCTCCCCTCAGACCCTTCCCCCCTCCAACCTTCTCCACTCTCTCTCAGAAACCACCGCCCAGTTGCAAGCATCCGATTGGCTGAGCCCAGTCACATGCCCACGTACCGGCTGCCAATTGCGGACAGGGGTTGTCTGACCTCCTTTGATCCCAGGGGCCTTCGCGGCCCACCTACCTCGGGATAACCTCTAAATAGGAGGTGTGTTGTAATACAGCTTGGTCCCTAATCAGCAGCTAAAGTGGAAAACCTTGCAACACTAGCCTTTTGAAAAGCTCTGTGTGGTTCGGAAAGCAGTTTTGAGTTAATTAACCTTTTTTTCATAGAGTGAAAATAAAAGTAACAGCCAGACTTCAATGAGCATTTACTATATGTGCTAATATTTCACATTGTCTCATTTCATTCTCAGGACATTTCCATTATACAGGTACAGTTTTTAATACACCTTTTGCAAATGGAGCTATTGAGGCACAGAATGGTTATGTAACTTGCCCAGAGCCACACAGCCAGTAAGTAGTGGAGTCAGGATTTGAACCCAGGCTGTCTGAGTAAAAGGTTCTAATCATTACAGTATATTGCCTGCAGGTTTATGGTACTTGGAAGGGGCACTGATTTTATCTAGAATAATAGTGATTCTTATTGTCACTGAATGCTTAGTATGTGCCAGGCACTGTCCTAACTTCTATATATGAATTAATTTAATCCTCACAGCAACCCAAATGAGAAAACTGAAACTCGGAGATGTTAGCAACCCATCCAGAGTCCCTTAGCTCTTAAGGGGCACAGTCAGGGGTCCAGCTCAGAGGGTCTGTCTCCAGAGCCCACACACTCAGCTTGACACTCCAGAGCCATCTGTCCCTTTAGTCATCAACACACTAACACACCTTTTCTTCTCTATTGATCTGAAAGCAGTTCTCTTGAGAGATACAGGACTTTGCGCAATTGTCAGGATAACCTGGCGCAAGCTCTGGGTTTTATTTCAATTTTCCATTCTGTTTTGATATTGAGGATCTGGCCCTAAGCTGATGTCAGCTAAAATAATTTAAATTAAACCTGATCACTGTCATTTGTGAGGATTTGTTGGGAAGAAATCTGAAAAGACAAAGGATGTGCGTGTGTGTGTGTGCACGTGCGTGTATGATTGTACAGTCCTAAATTTCCATCATTAAAGAGTTGATGGGAAAGAATAAGAAGATGAAAAGAGATCAATAACATTTTCATGTTAAATTGTTACACATATAAAGATATGGCTCTTTTGCGGGGGGATTTATTCTTAAGAGGGAATGTGTTTTTCTAAGTGAAAATACAGTTTATCCTCAATTTGAATTGAAAATCCTTCCAAAAGCAGAGTGAGAAGGAAGGATAATGCCTAATGGGAATGAGTTTTTTCTACTTTGTTTTATAAAAACTTCCTCAGACAAGCTTTAAAAAATCATAATTATTTTTAAAAAGTCAGGTATCATCCTGATCTGAAAGTTTTAGATAAATCAAAATAACCAGATCATTTTATACAATATCAACTTGGTTTAAGATGGGGGAAAAAAGACACTCAATACTCTTGCGGCTGAATGATTGGAAGCAGAAAATTGCAGGGTGTCTTTGGCAAACTACAGATCTAGAAATCAGATGTGTCCCTAGAGGATAAACCCCATCACGGAGAACTGGCCTGGAGAAGTGGGGGAAGAATTAACGTTTGTTTGGCACTTGTTAGGTGATTGATATTTACATATGTTACCAGAGTTCATCCTCAAGCTCAAGGAGGTAAAGTGACTTGTCCCAAGTTCCCCAGTTGGTAATTAGTTGTGAGTTTATCGGAGAAGTTCAGAGGAGAGGAAGTTAGGGCACAATTGGGTGTGTCAAGGAGAAGACAGAAGCCAGAGACATCTGGGCGGTGGATGTGCTTGGGCTCCGTGATGCTCTAGATCAGGAAATGAGGAGATGCAGGAGCCCAAGCTTAATAGCAATGGTGACTAGGCACAGGTGAGGTTCCTGAGAGGGACGGGGACCAGAAGCAGATGCTGGTTTGGGGAAGAGACAGGTGGGTCTGTGGGGTGGAGACCCACAGGACATCAGGTGGACGTGTCCCCAGGCAGGTGCTAGGTCTGGTTTTCAGGAGAGCTTGGCTGTGGACCCAAGTTTGGAGGGAGAGAATGCTGTTGAGCAGGCGCGGTGTCTAGAGGTGTGTAGAAAGGGAGGGGGGTGGAGAGCTGGGTAGCCAGTATCTCTGAAGCCAAGGGAGGAGAGAGACAGACTTTTGTGGTCGTGTTTTTTCAAGGCCCTTCAGGAGGTAACTCCCAAGGGCACAGAGCAAGGTGTAGGCCTGAGAGAGAGAGCTATAAAGGGAGGCTGAGACTTCTTTTTTTTTTTTTTTTTTTTTGCGGTATGCAGGCCTCTCACCGTTGTGGCCTCTCCCGCTGCGGAGCACAGGCTCCGGACGCACAGGCTCAGCGGCCATGGCTCATGGGCCCAGCCGCCCCGCGGCATGTGGGATCTTCCCGGACCAGGGCACGAACCCGTGTCCCCTGCATCGGCAGGTGGACTCTCAACCACTGCGCCACCAGGGAAGCCCAAGACATTCTTTAAAAGACATAAAAATTGGATTTTGAGGAACCAAGCTTTCATTATCAAAACAAACAAACAGGACAAAAATCTGCTTTGTCCTCCCTGTTTTCCATCTTCATGAACATAAAGGTCTTCGTGTGTAATGATAACACAGCAGAATGCAAATGGCATTTTGTGAGCTTCAGGGGAGGCTGTGGGTCAACTGAGATGAAGGAAGACGAGAGGGGGAGGGGAGCCTCTGTATACATTTCAGGCGACTGCAGCATGGCTGGAGGAGAGGCCTAGGGCCGTCCATTCCCCAACCCTCCAAGGTCCCCGTCTGGCACTTTCCACACATCCCAGCGGGAAAGCCTGGGGAACAAGGCAGGAGGGGCCAGTTCTCCTTGTCCAGACAGTCCTGGGCTGTGCTCCTGCCTCCAAGGCCACTCATTTGCCAACTGGTCCTTCCACTTGGCAAGCAGCAGGCATCAGCAGAGGAGGCTAGAGGCACACCCGGGGGGACTGGCAGAACTTTGTCAGCTCCCGGATCCTGGTAGAGGGGTGGCTAAGGGATGAGGCCAGGGAAGATCTGGGGGCTTGCTGAAGAGCCTTCCCGCTCATGTCTCTCGGGAAGCTGGTGGCTGCCGTTTGAAGCAGGCCGTGTGCATTCAGGCAGTGCTGCAGGGCAACTATCCTCATATGAGAGCCTGCTCTGCCCTATTTTGAAGAAGAGGTGATGCGTTAGTCAGCTTGGGCTGCCATAACAAATACCGCAGATGGGGTGTCTTAAACAAAAGACATTTATTTTCACACAGTTCTGGAAGCTGGGAAGTCCAAGATCAAGGTGCCAGCCGATTCAACTCCTAGTAAGAGTTGTCTTCCTAGCTTGCAGATGGCTGCCTTCTTGTTGTGTCACAGGACAGAGAGAGAGAGAGAGAGTTCTGGTGTCTCTTCCTCTTCTCATAAAGATGCCAATCATATAGGATTAAGGCTCCACCCTTAGTATCTCATTTAACCTTATCACCTCCTCTCAGGCCTTATCTCCAAATACAGTCACTTTGGAGGTTAGGACTTCAACATATGAATCTGGGGGACAGAGAACACACAAATATTCAGTCCATAACAGGTGGGAAATTTAAATCTGCTTCCCAGCTTCCAATCAGACTGCTTTTGTCCTCAGGAGTCACAGGCTGTATAGCTGGAAGAGACACTTGAATTGTTTTCTAGATGGAGGAAGTGAGGCCCAAGGAGAAAGTGCTTGTCTGCAGCTGGATGGGAATCCTGGAAGCCTCAGCCCATGTGTATTCAGGTGACCCTGGCTTTCTCAGATCCAGCCACAGAAAGAGCTTATAGCTGTTTGTGGACTGGATAGCCTTCTCACTTTGCAGAACATATGGCAGGACATGGCTGTGGGGAGCTATTAAGTCGGTCTCCCACCTATTCCGTCCACCTGCCAAGACTGATAAGCTGTCTCTCCGTTGCCATCCAGATTCCTGGGTGAGAGTTTCATTGGTCCAGCTGGGGTCAGGTGTCCCCATGTAGGCCTGGGAGGAGTGGAGCATTCAGGGTTTCTAGAAAAGAGACGAAAGTGTTGTGAGTTAGGAAGATGTTGCAGATGTTACTTCAGAAGTATTTAAGAGAGGATGTGATTTTTTCTTATTGGCAAATGCTGTTCGCCTGTCTGTATCATCTAGGAGAGTTTTATCCCCCCCTTTTTTTTTCTATTTTGAGAAGTAGGATCTTTCCCTTAGTGGGATATCATAAATTTAATATGTACTTTTTATATTAGCTGGAATAGAACTGTCATGCTATGTGATTTTTAAAAACTGTATGGCGAAGGCTACTTTTAATTAGCATTCCCATGGATTTTGTTTTTCCCTTTTCTATTTTAATCCAAAAATTGAGCTAAAAGTATCAGTATAGAGTTCCTTTGTTTTGGGGTGCCACCTAGAAGGAATATCGTACAGTCAGAACCCTCCTATCTGCGGGTTTTGCATCTGCGGATTCAGCTATGAATGTGAAACCTGCGGCTACAGAGGGCCGACTGTACTATGGTTATTTCCCACCAGGGACTTGAGCATCTGTGGATTTTCGTATAAGCGGGATCTCCTGGAGCCAACCCTCTGCAACTACCAAGGGGTGACTGTATTTTTTTTTTTTTTTTTTTTTTTTTTTTGTGGTACGTGGGCCTCTCACTGTTGTGGCCTCTCCTGTTGCGGAGCACAGGCTCCGGACGCGCAGGCTCAGCGGCCATGGCTCACGGGCCCAGCCACTTCGCGGCATGTGGGATCTTCCCGGACCGGGGCACAAACCCGCATCCCCTGCATCGGCAGGCGGACTCTCAAACACTGCCACCAGGGAAGCCCTGTATTTTTATTTTTTCCTTTCTCTGTTTTTAAGCAGAAATGTGACTCTCACGGAATAAAGAACTAACAGTAAATAAGCTCCTACATCTTCCTATCACAATTCCATGTATAAACCTATTAAAATGCTTGGGCCATTTAACAATGGTAATTGGTGCCCTCTGAAGTTCTGAGTGAGTCCAGGAACTGCTGGTGCTGACAGCTTTTTCCTGGGTCTCTTGGGGGAGTGAGGATCCCTGGAGCTCAGGACCCACCTGCAGCTGCTACTCCCAGTACCTGTTCTCCCAGTCCTGTTCTCCTGCACAGCCCTTTACAGTCGTGGACCACCTAAACGGGACGTACCAAGGCCCCTGCTTAACTTTCAAACCCACGGAGTTTTCCTTTTAGTTCTTGGAACCACTGTGGATTTCCACTCCCCAGGCCCTTTGCACATGCTGTCTCCTCTGTCTGGAATACTGCCCCCACCACCCCCTGCCACACACACTGTTTGGTTGGTTGGATCTTTGCTTAGATCCCGTTTATTTTATATCAGTACGGTATCCTTCACAGCACTTGCTACAACCCATAATTATTTTATTTCTTATTTGTATGATCACTTGACCATCCTCCCCCGCAAAGCAGCAAGCTCTTGATTTTCATGTTTACTGCTCTGTGTTCAAGGCGCCTGCTATGCAGTAGGAGCTCAATAAGTATTAGCTGAGTGGAAAAAATACAAGTGCTTGGGAGGGGACAAACTCCACCTGCCTGAAGGACTGGCACCTGTAGTGGGCTTTGCTGGCTTGCTGGCCAACTAGTTACTAATCTCACTTGCTTCTTCCTTCTACCTGGCTGATCTTTTAGCCACAGTCCCAGCTTCCTGAGGCCCTGATAACTATTCCTGAGGCCCTGATAACTATGTCCTCCTGTTCCCTTTCTGTCTTATTCTTTTCACAGACTCTCAGCTGGCCTTAGACCCAGGCATTCAATTCACTTACTCAAGCAATATTCAGTGAGGACCAGGATTTCAGATCCTGACCTGGTGTTCCTGGCCCAGTGAAGCAGCCCCACCCTATATACCTCCACAGTTTGTCCTCCACACACTGGCCACAATGATCCCTTAAAAAATGCAAGCAGGCTCATGGTGCCCCTCTCCTCAATACCTGCAAGGGCTCCCCTTTTGCTTTCTGAGTAAAAGCCAAAGAGAGGCGTGACAATAGCTGAGGAGGTCCTGTGTGCTCTGGAGCCCCTGCCCTCCTTGCTGCTCTGTCTTGTCTCCTGTTTCTTTTCCTCTTTCTCCAGCTGTGTCTGGCCCTCTTGCTGTTTAACAAACATGCAAGCCATGCCGTCTCAGGGCATCTGTGCTCGCAGCTACTTACATACCCGGCTGACTCACCCCTTTATTACCTTTAAGTCGTAGCTCGACTCACATGTCAACTTCTCAGGCAGCCTTCCCTCCTGCCCCATTTAACATTGCTTCCTTCCTCCGCGCGCCTTCCCTCTCTGCTTTCCCGACTTTCTTTTTCTCCAGAGCACTTTATCCCCATCTGATATGTCATATAATTTCCTTATTTATCTTGCTTACAGTCTGTGCTCCTCACTAAACCAAAGGTCCTTGAAGGCAAGGGTTTTTATTTTGACATCGTTAGACCCCTGGCACCTAGAACAAAATGCCTGGCCCATGACAGGTCTTCCCAAATCATTTCTGAATGGATGAGTACACATTTCAGCCAAAAGGCATCCCAGAAAGAGGTGGAGCTCATATGCCTGAAGACGATAGTACACTTCATGTTGAGGGTGGTGGAGGTTTCCCCAGCTGCAGACAGGGACGGTCATCCCCCTTCTCCCTGAGATGAGCAAAGCCTCCTAAGTTATACACAAGAGCCTGAGATGGTGTCACCACCAGGCTCATGGAGGACTGAGCGGTCATCAATACAGGCTGAAAGGCCACTGACCATGGAGATTGTCTTAGCCTCTTCTTCCAGGAATATTCTTTATGGGGGCTTAGCTCTTGTCCAACTCTCTGGGCCCATCTGATACTCAGGAGGAATGTGGTTATGGATTAGGGTTATTTTATGAACTAGAAAGAGGAGACAGGGTAAACGGGGCTGAGGTCCATGCTTTTCTCTCTCCATGGACCAGCTCAGTGTGGGGTGAGACAGTGGCAGCTTCCTGGATGTGCCTTTCATGGCTGGGGTGAATGTGTGTAGCCTTCCCAGGTCAGACGTTGGTCTCTGGGAGAGGCTGTTCCTCAGAGGGGATGGTGTAAACACCCACGAGGTGGGAGAAGGGAAGAGAAGTGGGATTTGGCATGACAGTTTTTCGTCTCATAAATAAGGTGTGATCTTTTCATCTTTACTGCTGTCTGGATTATTATCGCTTACCCCTGCTCCAAGCTTCAAAGGACAGATCGTATGTTCAGCTTCTGTGTAAGCTTACGCTCTGTCAGATGCTGGGGACAGAGGGGAGCTCTCACGGTCCCTACTCCTGGGAGAGTGATGCAGGTCTGGGATCTGCAAACTCAGATCCCAAAGTGAGTGCACATTTAGACCATTCTCCTCCCTTCTATCTGCACAGGCGAGCACTTCATTTATTTATGCATTCATTCCGTCATATCTATTCTCTCAGCCACAGTCACTGTTGTAGGCAGAATTTTAAGATGATCCCCAAGATTCCCAGCTCTTATATAGTCCACTTCCCTTGAATGCGAGAGGAATTTGTGATTGTGGTGGGCTGTCATCCTTGTGGTTAGTTTGCATTGTATGGCAGAAAGGATTTAGATCCCTAAGCAGTTGACTTTGAATTAATCCAAAGGGAGATTACAGTAAGTCCCCTACCTACGAACCTTCAAGTTGCAAACTTTCAAAGATGCGAACGTGCATTCGCATGTCCAATCACGTAAGTTAGTTCGTGTGTCTGGCGTATATTTTCGCATGCGTGAAAATATCCTCTACAAGTGGTTGTGCTTTTGTGTACTTTACTGTACAGCACTGTATAGAGTACAATAGTACAGCATCTTTATTTCAAGCCCAGGACGTCAGGAAGCAAGCGTAAAAGCAGCGGTAGATAGCAGATTGACTTAGCAGCCAAGGTACTCAGGACATTCCACGCACTATTCTCCCTTTTGATCATTGACAGTGACTGTTCAATGACAATGGTTGAAACAAGGCATTTCTGAGAAATTTAGAACTACTGGCTGATTCAGTCAAGTAGACGTTGGTCTTGTGTTCTCTGCCCCAGGTTCCTTTCTTCCCAATGTCTGGCTCCAGTTCTTCTGCTCTGGGGGGGATGGAATTTCCACTGGAAAAGGTTGGGCTACCCTGAGCCCCTAATTAATCTAATTTTTATTATTCATGCAGTAGAATTTGAGCTGCCTCTAATCACTTGAGTGAAGAATGCTTTGTAGTCTGGTTGGATGAGGATGTAGGAAGCATAATTTGGTCCATTATTTTTGGAGGACAATCTTGGCAACATGTATCAAAAGCCTTCAAATTATACATATTCTTTGACCCAAGGTTTCTAATTTTAGTTTTGGAGCAAATATTTAACTATAAGGATGCTTGCTGGAGACTGTATTATTCAAAATAACGTGGTGTCCACTGATAGGGGATTGGGGAAATTATGGTACATCTGAACAATAGACTATTATGTAGCCATTTAAAATGACCCTGAAAGCTAGGGACTTGGAGAGATATTTAAGGATATTTAGTCAGTTTCAAAGCACTAGGAGTGAGAGAGTCAGTTCTGGAATCAGATCTCCCGGGCTGAAATCCCAGCCTCACTATTTCATTGCTGGATGACATTAGACAAGATACTTAACTTCTTTAAGCCTCAGTTACCCCATACATGGAATAATAATTATATCATCACTCAGAGCTATTGTGAAAATTAAACGAGATAAACCACGTGAAGTGCTTAGCACAGCCTACCTAGGCAAGGTAAGCACTTGCTCAATAAACATCACTATTATCATGAACCCACTTTTGCTTTCAAAAACATATGCATTAAAAACATAAGGAAGAAATGAAAACAGAATGAAAATGGTTATCTCTAGGTGGTGGGATCACATGCGGTTTAATTTTCTTCTGTGTTTTCTTTATTTCTATTATACATAAAAGCCACTCATGTAAGAAGGAAAAAGATCACTAAGAACAAAGCGAGGAGAAGAGCACTGTGCTGATTTGTTGAAACCCCCAGATAAGTTGCTCAGCGATTCCTGTGTTGGCTTAGAAGCACCTGAGGTTGGGTGCAGTGGGGAGAATGGGCAGGAGTTGGGCCCAGCCCAACACACACCCACCCACTGCCCACGCTTGCACTGCCCACGCATCCTTCCCTGCCTTGCCCAGCCCATGAGGGCCCCAGAAGCACAGCCTGGGAGCTTAGCTGCTCAGGGAGGTGAAGTGACCTAAGTCCAGGAGACAGGAGGTGCCCCAGTCATCTATTTGTCTGAATCTTATCAGCCCAGCCGCCAGGAAGAATTCATTAGAAGGCCCCCACCCCCACCCCGCCCCTCCTGCCCTTGTGTCTGCTCTGTCAGCCCAGCTGTTCATTAGCATGTGTGACAAACTCCTCAAACAGAAGCTTTAAGCAGAACCAAATTGTTTCAATCTCCCTGGAGTGACAGCGGGGGACTTCCCCAGAAGTGCCTGACAGAGAGGGGTCTGGGCTGGGGCTTGAGCGATCAGGGAGGGTCCTGGAAGTGCTGTCCTCAGCCTGGGAAGGTGAGAGCAGAGCCTGGAGCGGGAGAAGGGTGTCCCCGTGCAGACACTCAGCTGTTGGTTGGGGACAACTGATAAGCTGACAGGGGCCCAGGGTTGGGGGCGGTAGTTGGAGCCACACACCGAGAAGGGCAGAAAGGTAGGGGCAAAGGTAGGGGTTGGGGGCTGCTCTTCCCTTCCAGTGAATCTGCTGCAGGCCGTGGGGAAGGGGGCTGAAAAGGCTCTGGGCCTGGGGGATGGGGGGAGGGGCGGGGATGGAGCAGTGCCTGGTGTCGTGCTGACCACAGCCATGCCAGCCTCCATCCCAGTTTCTGTGCAGCAGGGAGGGCAAGTGACCAGGAAATCAGATGCTGCAAGAAATTGTGAAGGAAAATGCTGATTCTAGGCAGATTTTTAATTTTAATTTTTTTTAGGCCACGCCTCGCGGCTCGTGGGATCCTAGTTCCCCAGCCAGGGATCGAATCCGTGCCCCCTGCATTGGGAGCATGGAGTCTTAGCCACTGGATTGCCAGGGAAGTCCAGGGCGGATTTTTAAAAATTTATTATATATATGTATTACTTTGACAGCTCTATTGAAGAATAATTCACATACAGTAAACGGCACATAAAGTATACAATTTCATAAATTTTGACATTGGTATACGCCCATAAAACCATCTCAACAATTGAGAGGAAACATATCTATCGCCCATAAAAGTTTCCTTGTAATCGTCCATGAAAGCTTCTCCTTTGCAATCTCTCTCACCTGTTCCTCCCTGCTTCTCTAATGCCTGGGAAATCACTGGTCTGTCATTATAGATTAGTTTGCATTTTCTAGAATTTTCTATAAATGGAATCATACAGGATGCTCTTTTTGTGTTGACTTTTCACTCATTATAATTATTCATGTTATTATGTGTGTAATGACTTGTTCCTTTTTGTTGCTGAGTAGCACTCCATTATATGGATATACCACAATTTGTTCACATATCCACCTGTTGATAGAGAATTTAGTTTCCAGTTTTTAGCCATTACACATAAAGGTGCTATGAACATTCATGTACATGTGTTTGTATGGACATGAGCTTTCATTTGTCTTGGGTAAGTAACTAGGAGTTGAATGACCAGATTATATAATGGACATATGTTTAACTTTTAAAAAAACTTCCAAACTGTTTTCCAAAGTGATGTACAATTTTACATTTTTACAACCAGTATAAGATAGGTCCATTTGCTCCACACCCTTTCCAATACTTGGATAAGAACCTTAAAACAATAATCCTCCAATTGCAATTCTCTTCTCTACGCCTATTGTTGAGATATGTATATCTTTCAAGTCAGTAACTGGAGTAATCGTGGGGTTCACCTCATTTGTTCCCTGTCTTTCAGGGATCACAGTCCTTTGTTGCCTGATGTCCAGTGTCTTGAAAATTATTGTTTCATATATTTTGTCTCTATATAAAAAACATATTACATATAAATCTCTCATGTTGTTATTTTTTGGTTAAAACTATCAATTATGTAAAATATATATTTGTGTAACTAGAACAAATCTCCTGTATTTGTCAATGTAGTCATCATTTTTTTTTTTTTTTTTTTTTTTTTTTTGCGGTATGTGGGGCTCTCACGGTTGTGGCCTCTCCCGTTGTGGAGCACAGGCTCTGGACGCGCAGGCTCAGCGGCCACGGCTCACGGGCCCAGCCGCTCCACGGCATGTGGGATCTTCCCAGACCGGGGCACGAACCCGTGTCCCCTGCATCGGCAGGTGGACTCTCAACCACTGCGCCACCAGGGAAGCCCTGTAGTCACCATTTTTGATGTTCTTTGTTCCTTTGTGTTGACACATAATTCTATCTAGTATCATTTACCTTCTGCCTGGTGGAATTCCTTTAAAGTTTCCTGTAGTATATGTCTGTTGTGATTAATTCTTCCAGCTTTTGTATGTCTGATAAGGTCTTTATTTTTGAAAGATATTTTCACCAAGTAGAGAATTTTAGATACATAGTTTTTTGCTTTTGGTACTCGAGAGATATCGGTTCATTGTCTTTTCACTTACACTGCTTCTGACAGGAAATCTGTTGGTATCCGTCCTTCTGTTCCTCTGTGCCTAATGTGTCTTTTTTTTTCTCTGGATGTTTTTAAAATTTTATCACTGATTGTGAGCAATGTGATTATGATGTATCTTGAAATAGTTTTCTCAAAACCTCTTGTGCTTGGAGTTTGTTGAGTTTCTTGGATTTGCATGTTTACATTTTTCACCAAAATTGGAAGAATTCCAGTCATTATTTCTTCAAGTATTTTTTCCCTTTATCTTCTCTCTTTCCTCTCCTTTGGGGATTGCTTGAAGTCGTCTCATGGCTCACTGATGCTCTTTTCATCTTTTTTTTTTTTTTTTTTGCGGTACGCGGACCTCTCACTGTTGTGGCCTCTCCCGTTGCGGAGCACACGCTCCGGACGCGCAGGCTCAGCAGCCACGGCTCCCGGGCCCAGCCGCTCCGCGGCATGTGGGATCTTCCCGGACCGGGGCATGAACCCGTGTCCCCTGCATCGGCAGGCGGACTCTCAACCACTGCACCACCAAGGAATCCTGCTCTTTTCATCTTAAAAATCCTCTTTTCTTTCTTTGTTTCATTTTGGATTGTTTCTATTGCTATTTATTCAAATTCACTATTTTCTTTTTCTGCAGTGTCTCATCTGCTGTTAAGCCCATTCAGGATATTTTTCATCTCAGACATTGTAGGGTGCATCTCTAGAAGTTCAATTTTAGTTAAACTTTTCTGGTACCTTCCTTGCCTCTACTTAACTTTTTGAACACATGGAATGTAGTTATAATAACTGTTTTAATGTCCATCTCTGCTAATTCTGACATCTGTGTCAGTTCCAAATTGGTTTCGACTGGTAATTTTTCTCTTCATTTTGAATCACATTCTCCAGATTTTTTACATACCTGGTAATTTTTTTATTGGATGCCAAACATTTAAAATTACATCTTGTTTGTTGTTAGGTATTTCTGTATACCTATAGATATGATTGCATACTCTCAGTGTCTTGATCTTTCCAGACTCAGCTGTGTTTCTTCATGCTGGGGAGTCCGGTGGATTCCACCTGGATTCCCCCTCTGTGTGCTGTGGCCTGGAAACTCTTTCAAATTAGAAACTGGAGCAATCATAGAGTTTGCCTCGTTTGTTCCCTCTCAGGGATCACCGTCCTTTGTTTCCTGATATACAGTGTCCTGAAAATCATTGTTTCATATATTTTGTCCATTCTTTTTGGTTGTTTTGGTCATGGAGGCAAATTTGGTTTCTGTTTCTCTTTCTTAGTTGGAAATGGAAGAAACTCCTCTTTTTTATGGTGGTAAAATTCAAATAACATAAAATTAACCACTTTATTTTATTATTTTTGTGTGTGTGTGGTACACGGGCCTCTCACTGTTGTGGCCTCTCCCGTTGCGGAGTACAGGCTCCAGACACGCAGGCTCAGCAGCCATGGCTCACGGGCCCAGCCGCTCCGCGGCATGTGGGATCCTCCCGGACCGGGGCACGAACCCGTGTCCCCTGCATCGGCAGGCAGACTCTCAACCACTGCGCCACCAGGGAAGCCCCAAAATTAACCACTTTAAAGTGAACAATTCAGAGACATTTAGCACATTCACAATGTTGTACAACCACCACCTCTATTTAATTCCAAAATATTTTCATCACCCCAAAAGGAAGACTATTGAGCAGTTTCCCCCCCATTTCACCCCTTCCCTCAGTCCCTGGCAACCACTATCTGCATTCTCTCTCTATGGTTTTACTTATTCTGGATATTTCATATAAATGAGATCCTACTATATGTGACTTTTTGTGTCTGGCTTGTTTCACTTAGCATAACATTTTCGAGATTCATCATCTTGTAGCATGTATCAGTACTTCATTACTATTTTTTTTTTTGCGGTACCCGGGCCTCTCACTGTTGTGGCCTCTCCCGTTGCGGAGCACAGGCTCCGGACGTGCAGGCTCAGCAGCCATGGCTCACAGTCCCAGCCGCTCCGCGGCATGTGGGATCTTCCCGGACCGGGGCACAAACCCCTGTCCCCTGCATCGGCAGGCGGACTCTCAACCTCTGCGCCACCAGGGAAGCCCAGTACTTCATTACTTTTAATTACGAATAATATTCCAGTGTGTGTGTGGGTGTGTGTGTGTGTGTGTGTGTGGGTGTGTGTGTGTGTGTGTATCATGTTTTGTTTATCCATTCATCCATTGATGGACATTTAGGCTGCTTCCATCTTTTGACTATTGTGAATAGAGCAGCTATGAACATGGCTGTACATGTGTTTGTTTCAGTATCTTTTCCAATTCTTTTGACTATATACCTAGGAGTGGAATTGCTGTGTCATAAGGTAACTTTATGTTTAACTTTCTGAGGAACCGTCAAACTGTTTTCCACAGTGGCTGGACCATTTTACGTCCCCAGACTTTTTTTTTAATAGTCAACCTTTTGGTGGTATAATTTACATATCTTAAATTGCACACATTTTCAAGTGTACAGCTCAATTAGCTTTGTCAAATGTATACCTTTGCCGTAATTACCATCACGGTCAAGAAATGAAACATTTCCATCACCTTAGGAAAGTTTCTCATAGCTGTGGAGTCAACCTGCCCTCCAGTCAGCCATTGATGTTTTCTGTCCCTGTAAATTAGTTTTGCTTGTTTTAGGACTTCATATAAAGGGAATCATGCAGTATGTATTCTTTTGGATTTGACTTCTTTTGCTCAGTATAATGTTTTTTAAGATTCATCCATGTTGATATGTTCATTGTAGTTTGTCCCTCTTTATTACTGAGTAAAAATCTAGTTTACTGACACCACAATTCATTTATACATTCATCTGTTTATGTACTTTTGGGTTGTTTCCAGTTTGGGGCTGAAAAAAGTAACTATAAAAATTCGTGAACAAGTCTTTTTGTGGTCATGTATTTTCATTGATCTTGAGTAAATACCTAGGAGTGTACTTGCTGGATCAAAGGGTAGTTGTATGTTTAATTTTTTAAGAAATTCTTGGGCTTCCCTGGTGGCTCAGTGGTTGAGAGACCGCCTGCCGAGGCAGGGGACACAGGTTCGTGTCCCAGTATGGAAAGATCCCACATGCCGTGGAGCGGCTGGGCCCGTGAGCCATGGCCGCTGAGCCTGCGCGTCCGGAGCCTGTGCTCCGCAGTGGGAGAGGCTGCAGCAGTGAGAGGCCCACGTACCGAAAAAAAAAAAGAAAAAGAAAAAGAAATTCCCAAAATGTTTTCAAAGTGGTTATCAAGTTGGTTGACGATGTTGCTCCTTAATGACTTTTTTGCCTACTCGCTGTATCAAATTTTGAGATAGGAGTGTGAAAACATCTAACCACAATTATAGATTTGTCTATTTCCCCCTTTATTTCTTTTAGTTTTTCTTCATGAGTTTTGAATCTCTATTATTAGGTACACACAAATTTAAGATAGTTATACCTTCCTGTAGAATTGCCCCCGTTATCATTATATCTTTAATCATCTCTTTTATTTCCAATGTATTTGCATCTTCAAAATTAACCTGTATCTCTTATAGATAGCACGTGTTTGAGTCTTACTTTTCATCCAGTTGGATCATCTCTGAGTTTTGAACAGGATTTTTACATTTAAAGTCATGATTGATATGGCCGTGTTTAAACCTCTTATCTTGCTGCTTGTTTTCCATTTGTTTATTCAGTTTTTCTGTTCCTCCATTGCTCCTTGTCTGCCTTCTTTTGGGTTAATCAAATATTTTTTGATATCTCACTTTACTTTATTGGTTTCTTAGCCATTAAAAAGATATTTTTAAGTGGTTTCTCTAGGACTAACAGTGTGCATCCTTAACTTACTAGAGTCTGTTTAGATTCGATTTTTCCACTTCAAACTTCATATATCACACTTCACACTGAAACTTCATACTTCTGACGTCCTACTTCACAAACGTAATAACCTTCCAACAGAATAATTCTATTTACCCACTCCCATTTACAAGAGACCTCTTATTTCATAGAATAGGCAAGATTAAGACAAGTTGCCTTCAGTGAGCCCAGCACAGGGGAGAAAATGGATATGTAAAGGGAGAATTGTATTTCAGGGAGATAAAGAGAGAGGGAAACCTTAAAAGGAGGCATATGTGGTCTCAAAGAGGAACTTACCCAATAATTTCAGAGAGGTTGGGAATCCAGGAAGACTTCACAGAGGAGGTGCTAAAATTGGAGTTGTAAAAATAGGTATGACTTACCAGGAGCAAAAAGAGAAAAACGGTGCCATGGGCAGAAGGAACTAGAAAGTACAAGTAGTCCAGTGTGTCTGGAGCAGGCAGCAGCCGGCAGCATGGCAAGAGTGAATAGATGAGGCTGAAGTTTAGGGCATTATCTCTGGTTCATGGAGAGCCATGTGTATCCTGCTGAAGTTCCAAGTCCATTGCATAGGTATTAGGGAGCCACTGAGTAGGGAACTCTGATACATTCAGATTTGTTTTAGGCAATGAAGGCTGGACTGGAAAGGGGCAAAGTGGGAGAGCGGAGAAAGGAGTTTGCAGGAGCAGTTGGTTGTCCCTGTGAGAAACAATGGCTGCTCCAAGGCACCTGGAGAGAAAGGCTACAGAGGCAGGCACTACGGGGAGTTGAACCACAGGACCTCATAATCGAATGAATGTGAAGAGCGAGAGTGAGGGAGGTGAAAGTAACATTCACTAGGACAGAGAAGCAGACCACGGTCAATGTCAGGAGAAGGGGGAAGAGGAAGGGTTCAGGATGGGACATGTTGAATTTGGGTGTGTCTGTGGGAAGTGTATCTGGAGATGTCCAAGAGACAGCTGCAACTATGGTCTGGTGTTCAGGGCAGAGAATAATGGAATTGGGATTCATCAATGGATGGCAGAGGGGAGGTGCCTGGCAGCTGTGGTTACGGATGAAACTGACCAGAGGGAACATGTAGAGTTAGAATAACAGGAAAGAAAGGAGGCTTGGAAAGGGACTGAAGGGAAACCATCCAAGAAGAGGGTGGCTTGCCAAGATTCTACGCTCTGAGGGACCGTTACTGGTTTTATTCACTTGTTAAATATTCCATTTGCCTTTTTGCTTAACCTAAGAGGTCATTACACGTTAATTGAGCAGGTGGGGTTTTCATTCCGTATTAATGGAGCAGTATCTGTGTCTCAAAGCCTAGGAGGATGGGTCCTGTGATATTTCAATGGATCACAACCCTTCCCTGGGCAAGAGAGGGAAGGATGAGGCGCCCACGCCGGCTCTCTTTCCACTGTGTCTCGACTTGTTGGGCACAGCCTCAATGGAGATAAAAGAAGCCACTGTTCACACCATTGTAAAGCAATTTTACTCTAATAAAGATGTTAAAAATAGAAAATAGAAAATAAAAACAGAACAAAACTAAAAAGAAACAGATAATTAAAAAAAAAAGAAGCCACTATTTACTGAGGACCTACTATGTGCTAAGCACTGTAGAGACCATTTACTAACATTGTTTGTCCTTCCAGCCTCAACAGGGAAGTATGATAAAGCTATTAGCTCATTCTAGTGGTAGAGAAAAACCCCAAAGCCTCAGAACTCTGGAATGTGCTTGTGACCTGAATTCTTTGTCATATTAACCTTTTTTTCCTTTCTAGTATTTCTGCCCTCGTCTTTTTCCCATTCAAACAGAAAGTCCGTCCTATGCTCCTGAGCTCAAGGTAGATTTGAGACAGAGCTTCCTGGTTTTTTGTTTCCAAAAGCTTAAAAACTTTAAGAATAGTATTTTGAGAAGGGAAGGATTTTATTTACACTAAAAAAAAAAAGCTTCCTGGGGCTGGGGGTAGGAGGTAAGGAGAGTGAAGAAACACCCCTACCCCCCAGAACTGCAGGGAAGGGCTTTGTGGTGAGTCGTAAGTGAGGGAACAAGGGGGCAGCCTCCCAGAGGGTTCCTTCAGTGGAGATGGCACAGAAGGGGGAAGAGAGAAGTGTTCTGCAGATGCCTTGCAGACGGGAACAGGGTTATCCTGGGGGTGAGCTGTGCGGAGCCATGCCCGATGGGCCCTACTTCATTACCAGATCTGCCCTCCCCCCTCTTCCCCTCCCAACCTGAATGCAAGCCCTGGGAAAGGAAGGGGACCAGTGGAGTCTGGTGAACTGGCTTTCAAAGAAAAGAAAGAAGACCTGATTTTGTAGCACTTGCTGATTTGGTGGTGTAACTGCTCCATCACGGCTGATTTCAAGCTACCAACGTGAGGTCACTGTTTGCAGAGTTGGGAAAAGCTGTGTACAGTCTGCTCTCATGAGCTGGGGCAAGCTGGCTCCCACCACCACTGAAACCCTTCTGGAACACTCCCAGAAAAGTCTAGAATCATCGTTTCTTATGCAAAATAGAAATGAAGTTGTGCTTTCAAAACATACGAATGGATCTTTTTTGTCTAACTGATTTATGAACAGAGATTGTATCTGTTACTTAATCTAAACACCAAGAAAGTGGCTGACCTGGGATTTGAGCACAGGGCTACCTGACTCCAAAGCCTTGCCAGCCTTGTGATGGGTTCTCTTCTCTAGGCTGAGGCCCTGTGGGGGAGCCTGGCCTGCGGTGCTGTCTGAGATTCTGCCCCCATCCTCCACTCTTGCCCTTCCATGGTCCTATGAGAAGAATATCCTTGGCTGGGGCTAAGGCAGTAGTCAGGGTCATCCTTTCAAACCATCCCTCTCCTGCTCTAAACAACAGTTCCCTGGAAATCACTGGGTGATGGGTCTAGAATTTACTTTCAGATTCTGGACACAACAACCTAATCATGAACATTAGGTGAGTGATCGCTGGCCGTGAGGGACAGGAGTGGGTCTGGTGGGTCGCCATCTTGGTTCTGCAGCTCACTTTGCCCGCCCAGCTGTCCATGATCTTGGGAGTTGGGAGGTAGCACTCACTTTTCATGCTCACTGTGGTAGGTCATTTGGTCGACAGAGGAAGGGCAAATACATGGTATTCATGCCACCATTTCTCTTTTCTAGGCTTCTGGTCCACATCACCAATTTGTCACGAGAGTTTTTTTCTGCTGAGCCTAGACTAGCCTTCATAAGCCTCAGTATTGCACTCCAGAAGCAATAACCAGGTAGCTGGGCCAGGTAGCAAGCCCAGATGCCTGTCTCTCAATTCCAACCTCACCCTTCCATACCTGCTTTGGGATGCTGGGGCTGGGACTCTGCCCAGCAGGGGGAGCTAGAGGGAAGCTGCCAGGCTTGGGGACGGAAGGGACTGGCTCCTTGGGGTCTGGTTGTGTTCTTGTGCGTGTCACCTGGGCAACGGTCCTTCACTCCAGCAGTGGCAGTTTCTTCCTGTAGTAAATGCTGAACCCAGTTTGTAGTTTTCCCAACACACCTATAAAACCAGCCTCCTTGTGCTCCTTTAGAGACACTGGCACCAGTCTGCCAGCCCCTTCCTCAGCGGTCTGAGTCTTGCCTCTGAGGGACCCTCCTCCAAGCTTCTATGTTTTATTAATTCCCTTTGGGCCCTGGCTGTAGGGGTATAGCTACTCCTGCAGTTGCAACCTCCGTGATACCCTAGAGTTCTCTTTTTACTTTTTGGGTTGCCTAGTTAACAATTCTTTATATTAAATTCTGTCTATAAAAATACCTGGTGTGATTTCTGTCCCCTGACTCAACCCTGATTGATATAATGCAAACAAAATAAAACCTATTTGCCATCCCGGGACTAGGCCACTCTGTGGTATTAATGGCAGAAGCTCTGCTACATAAAACTTGCTGCTTTTCTATGGTTCCAATATAGTGCAAACCTAGCTCAACAAGCACATGAGGCAAGATAAAGTAGAACGGGCCCTGAATAACTTTACTCTCTTGGGCTGGGGTGTCTGGGTGGCAGGCTCCCCTCCCAGCGCATGTATTAAAACTCCAACTTTATAGCTGGGTGGGAGGGAACCTGAGAAATAAGCCTCCTCATCCTAGAAGATAAACCTGAGACATCAAAAAGGGAAGGGAGTTGACTGAGGTCACACAGCAAGTGAGTGACAAGGAGGGCTTGGACCCCAGGTCTCCTGAGGCCCTGGACTTCCTTGGATCACCAGCTGGTTCTTAACTCTCGCCACGCGGTAAATATCTAGGCTTAAGATAGAGTTCATGCCAACTTGTTTTTCTACTATATTGAGTAAAATGAAGAGAAAGACGTTTCTTTTCCAAAATTGCATAAAAATTGTTAAAACACTTGTTCTTTGTGCTTGAAAGGACCTGATCACTAAGTGTAAATGCACCTCCCCAATGCTAAATTTTTTTAAATTAATTAATTTTTGGCTGTGTTGGGTGTTTGTTGCTGTGCACGGGCTTTCCCTAGTTGCGGCGAGTGGGGGCTACTCTTCATTGCCATGCGTGGGCTTCTCGTTGCGGTGGTTTCTCTTGTTGCAGAGCACGGGCTTTAGGCCTGTGGGCTTCAGTAGTTGTGGCACGCGGGCTCAGTAGTTGTGGCTCGCGGGCTCTAGAGCACAGGCTCGGTAGTTTTGGAGCACAGGTTTACTTGCTCCGCGGCATGTGGGATCTTCCTGGGCCAGGGCTCAAACCCGTGTCCCCTGCACTGGCAGACAGATTCTTAACCACTGTGCCATCAGAGAAGTCCCCCCAGTGCTGAATTTTTAAATGTGGCAATGTAATGTGAAAGCTTGCACCCACCTAGATGCAGCTGGTGGTGAGGTTGTGGGAGAGTTCCTTGACCGCTGTCTCCTGTAAAATGGCAATTCCGACCATATTTACCTCTCGAGGTCAATATTGGAGCAAAGTATTCCCTTAATAGGTGGGACCTGTTGTTGATGAATGACTTTGATAATTGCTTCTAATGCAATATATCCACTTCTTTTTCCCATTGGTCTTTTTGGTCCTGAAAAAAAATCTTTTTTTTCCAGTAGCACTTTTCTTGGCATCAAGCCTGAGCTCAGTGAACGCTGGAGGATGATTAAGCTGTCAGTATCGGTATGTGGTGTTTTCCTAAGAGCTCCGTGAAGTAAAATTCCTACCCAAAGAGACAGCCGAGGCCATGTCTTTGGGGGACTTGAGGACGTGTCTCCTGTCACCTCTTCCTAACCCTGGGAAAGGTCCCTTCTGGTGGCTGAGCAGGCCGAGTGGTCACACTCCTGGTGACCCATCAGTGAGGTCACTGAGCATGAGGCCTGCTGGGTGTAGCCTCCAGGAGAAGGGGCCCCCGAAGGCCATCACCCAGCCTGTCTGGGTTCACACCCGGTGATTTACCGAGCATGGGGGCCACCGACACCTTTTATGTCCCTTCCTTGAGGCCAAGGGAATTCAGCGAGGGGAGAGGTGGCCGGGAACCCATCCCTGGGTCACTCTGCAGAACTCTCCCATCATTGATGGTGTCCCTTTGCCCTGGAAAACAAAACCTAGGCCCCTTGACTTTGGGTTACCACACTTTGGCACCACCTTTGAAGCTGTGATCTGAATTCACGACACAAGTGTGAAAGACCATTTCAGGCTCTGCTCTCTTTCCCAGCCTCTGAACTTGATGTAGTCCAGAGTAAATCACCCTAATAGCCACCAGGCCGCATTGTTGCAGGAGGTTTTATACCCGTCCCTAATAGCCACCAGGCCGCCATTTTTGCAGGAGGTTTTATACCCGTGCTGGCAGTTATTTAGGGGACCAAGTTGCGTTGCCAAGTGTCAAGTTATAGTTGTCACAACTGTTGCCTTGTGCATAATTATGAAGAGATGTAAGTAGCCAAGGTAGGTTCAATGCAGGACTTTCAAAACCTGGGTTCATGAAGGGGAGGGAAAAAACAAACAAGGCAACTGTTTTCTAGCCCACGGAGAGGTCTCCTTTCTCTAACACTGTGGACAAAAAGAAGCTACTTTCTCCTGGGAGAAGAGGTGGCACAGGTCACCAGGTGGTCCCTAGACTCAGTGCTGAAGAAAGGAGTGTGTGTTCCAGGCCCCTCAGGTGGCTGGGAGCTGGGCCTGCCAGGCTTTGGGTCCTTAATGTGCAGAGGGGGTGATGGGGAGAGACAGTCCCAGAGACACTGGCCGATTGAAGCTGTGGCTGGAAAATAATCCTTACTTTCCACTCACATTTGTACCCAGTGCTTGTGTTGATGATGAGTTGTTGCATTGCATGTGGGCAGCCGTTTACACATCTGCAGCCCTGGAAGGCCCTGGAAGGCTTACTGCCCTCTTCATTGGTAGAGCCCAGGGACATGGCCTCAAATAGCCAGGCCCCAAGATGCGTGACTTATGGGTGTGTGAGATTTCTCTCCTGCCCCTGTAGGATGATATCTGTCACACTTGGGTCAGATAGATTCAGTGATGGTCCCAATTCCCCCCTCTTTTTCTTTTTTTAAAAACATTCTTAGTAACTTTATTCCTAAGAGCCCCAAACTGGAAACAACCCAAATGTTCATTAACAGGAGAATGGATAAAAACAATTGTGCCATTTTCACATAATAGAAGAGTACTCAGCAATAAGAACGAACAAACTCTTAAAACACCCAACAACATGGATAAACCTCAAAATAGTATGCTAAGTGAAAGAACTCAGACTAAAAGTCATATGCTGTACGTTTTCATCTCTATTGAGTTCTAGAATAGGCAACGCCAATCTATAGTGATAAAAATCAGAACACTGTTTCCCTGTTTGCCTACTGGGTAAGGGTTAGTCTGACAGGAAGGAAGCAGGAAGAATGCTCTGGGATGATGGAAATGATCTATATCTTGATAGTGGGCGTGTTTAACAGGTGTATAATTTGGCCAAAACTTTTTCTTTTCTTGCTGGTGTCGAGCATGGTGATGTCTCTGCATGTTCATCCAATGATGGAGGATGCAGAAGGACAGGAGGATGGGGAAGCAGATGGCTCTAAAAAGGGACTCCGGGCTTCCCTGGTGGTGCAGTGGTTGAGAGTCCGCCTGCTGATGCAGGGGACACGGGTTCGTGCCCTGGTCTGGGAAGATCCCACATGTCGCGGAGCGGCTGGGCCCGTGAGCCATGGCCGTTGAGCCTGCGTGTCCAGAGTCTGTGCTCCGCAACGGGAGAGGCCACAACAGTGAGAGGCCCACGTACCGCTAAATAAATATATAAATATTTATATATAAATAAATAAATAAATAGGGCCTCAGCTGCCTCTTCCCCGTCTGGGTGGCCCCATCCCCTTCATACGTTCCCTGAGGGTCTGACCTGTGGTGCCTTTTCCTTCTTAAGGCTTCCTGCCCTTGATGCACATGCTGTTTAGTAACTACTTTATTATTACAACGTAACTGAAAAACGAATACATTCCCATAGTAAAAACTCAACAAAGAGCATTTAGGGAAAAGCAAACTTTCCCTCCTCAGAGCTCAGGCGCCCTATCCTCACCCCCCAGAGGAAGCCACTGCTATTGCGTCTGGTTTGGGATGTCCATTTTTGTATTTACTTTTACTTGTATGAAAACGTTGGGGACGATGGGGAGGGAGGAGCTGTGATTTGCTGCTGGCCCTTGGCTGTTGAAGGGCAAGGACAAGGCTGACCAAATCAACAGTCAGCGTCACATCTGAAAGCAGAAGAGCTGCCTTTGTGCCAAGGCCTTGGGAGGTTGGCGCAGGTCTTTCAGGAGAGAGAGGAGGGGTGTGGTAAGCTGTGTAACAAAGCATTATTATTCCAAAAACCCTGAGAGGACTGGGCTTCTGGAGTTGAAAGGTAGGACTTGCCCTCTGTCAAGTCTAGTAGGGGAGATGTGCAGAGAATTTAAATACAAGGCAATGATGACACACAGGTGCAATAAATACAGTGCAGAGGGAGCAGAGAGGAAGGGGGAGAGTAACTCAGTTGGCATGAGGTGCTGAGCAAAGGCTTCCTGGAAGCAGTAAAGTCTGAGCTGGGATTTGAAGGACCAGGAGGAGTTGACTGGGTGGACAGGACTATAGGGGAACCATGTGTGCCACGTTTGGTATTTGGGAAATTGTAGCCAGGTTCACATTGTTGAGCCTAAAGTGGGGGGGGGGGTGTGAGCACGCATGCACGCACGTAGGTTTGTGGTGGTTTGTGGGAGTGTAGGGGTGAGGTTGGAGATGGAGGTTGAGAGGCACGTGAGGGTTGGATTATGAAGGGAATTGCCTTGACTGATGGCTGGGAGCAAAGTGTGTTTCCTTCACCTGTTCCTCATTCTACAAATATTTATTGGGCACCAGCGTGTGCCAGACATAGTGCTGGAGTCTGGGCAATGATGGAAAACAGGCGCCAGGGTCCTCGTCCTCACGGACTGACATTTGAAGTGTGTGTGTGAAGAGGGAGCCGGTGGGTTACAAACACAAATGCATGCTCATCGTCAGTGCTGTGAGAATAACGGGGTGCTCAGGGGAGCCCTCTCTGAGCAGGTGATGCTGAAGCTGAGACCTGAAGGATGAGAAAGATCTGGAAGACACATCCAGGCAGGGGGACAGCGGGCAGGTCAACCGTGTGAATGAGGAATGGAAGTGGAAGCCACCATGTTCCCAGGTGAGCAGAGGTGACCAAGCCAATGATTAGGAATCCTGGTAGTTTGGGGGATCAGAGGGGACCAGTTTAAGATGGTACTTGGGGAAGCAGAATCTGGCTGCCAAATGGGGGTGTGCATTAGGAGTGCAGGCACCGGAGGACCCAGGGGCAAGTGGTCAGGGCCCAGGGGAGGGTAACTCTCTCCCCCCACCCCAGCCCCACCACTGTCCAGTCCATCTCCACGTCTGGCTCACTGCACTTCCTCAATACTCACAAGACCATCCAACCCTTTCCATCCCCAGTTCCCACTGACATCCCGCCTGGATCTGGTGCCCCTTAATTGGTCTCTGTGGCTCCATTTTTTTTTTTTTTAAGATCTACTATTTATTTAGTTAGTTAGTTTATTTTTGGCTGCATCAGGTCTTAGTTGCAGCAAGTGGGCTCTTCGTTGCGGCGTGTGGGTTTTTTCTATCTCTAGTTGCGGCGCGCAGGCTGCAGGGTGTGTGGGCTCTGTAGTTGTGGCGTGCAGGTTTCAGAGCGCATGGGCTCTGCAGTTTGCGGCACGTGGGCTCTCTAGTTGAGGTGCATGAGCTCAGTAGTTATGGGTCGTGGGCCCAGTAGCCCCGTGGCATGTAGGATCTTAGTTCCCTGACCAGGGATCGAACTTTGTCCCCTGCACTATAAGGTAGATTCTTTACCACTGGACCACCAGGGAAGACCCTCCATTCTTAACCTCAGCAGCCAGAGTGATGTTTTAAAAAGGAAATATGATCACATCACTACCCAGCTCAAAACCCTTCAGATGTTCCCTGTTGCCTTTAAGCTCCTTAGGATGATGTGGCCAGGCTGGGGTCAATATCATCACCTCTCAGAACTCCCTGCTCTCCCCGCACCTCCCCCATTCTTTTCCTGTCATAGAAGCTTTTTTACTGCCCTGAACTGGTCTCTCCTCACTTGTCTCTGGGCCTTTCTGTGGGCTCTTCCTATAATTTTCGTCTTCACCCTTTGTCTCCTGTGACCCCCTAAGTGGTCTCATTTCTGTTCATCTTCTGGGTCACTTTGTGCAGGAAAGCTTTTCTGGTTCGCCAAGCCTGGATTAGGTGGTCCCATGGCAGCGCACCTACCCCCATCCTAGGTCCTTTCATGCTGTGTCGTGACTGCCCTGTTTCTTGTCTGTGTCCTGGACTAGATTCCAAGAGAAGGGCAAACTCATTTCCTTAGCCCTTCGCACAGTGGCTTGTAGCTGGTGCTTGATAGATCTTTATAGCGGGAGGACGGAAATCTGAGATGTGAGAAGGAAGAATGGGTTGGGGGTGAGAGTCAGGCTGAGGAAGGAGGAGTTTGATGGAGGTGATGGAGGTGATGCAAGGGCTGGTGGCCGTGGGACAGCAGCAATCATGATGGTGAATATTCCCTGGTCCTTACTGTGTGCAAGGCACCGTTCCAGGTGCTTTATGTGTTTTAGCTCATTAATCCTCCTGAAAATAATGTGAGGAGGATACCATTAGTATTCCTGTTTTACAGATGAGGAAACTGAGGCACAGTAAGGTTAAGTAACTTACCCAGCGTCATACAACTAGTATGACAGTCCACCGGTGGTCAAGCTATCACCTGGTGTTGGTGGCGCTCCTTGAAGTGACTTTCTAAACTGGGCAGCTTGTGGATAACAATGAATTTTGTTAACAAAATAGACTATGTCAGTCAAGAAACTCAGTGCTCCTTGGTGATATAGTAACTGGCTATACTGCAGGTCACTATTAAAAATTTACATCTGTTTATGGACCCCCAAGACTACTCTTGTAAACCTGGGGTGAGGGCAGGTGTGGCATAGGAAAGACAAAGATGAATCATTCAGTCACTCAACAATATTTATTGAGCACTTGCTCTGTGCTGGACAGAGGGCCAGGGCTGAGCTTATAGTCGTGAAAAAGTAAGATGGCCCCTCATGGGGTTTACATTATACTGCGGGAGATACACAAGAAACAAGTGAACAAAAAGTTACTACTTGCAATTAGTGTTATGAAGGCAACATATGAGGGTGGTGACAGTGGGGTTCTGGGTGTCGTGAGGCATGCAAGCCAGTTTTAGTGCAGGTGCCTTTGGGGTCTCACTAAAAAGATGGTGGAGAAATTTAGGATGATTTCAGGCTGTAGGAGTTGTTTGAAGCACGACGCCACTTTAATACAGCGGTGGTTCTCTTGAAGAAAGTAAGCAGCAGGGAGAGCAAGGTCAATCCCTCTTGAACGCTCGCTAAGTAGCCCTTACAACCTTCACTCAGATACCAAAGGGGCTATTTCATCAGGACGTCAAGACTAAAAGCGGGCCTTTTAGGTCCCTCAGACTTTGCTGATGGGGTTGTAAAGCAGTACAATCTTTCTGCAGAAAGTTTGCAATATCTACCAAGAGTCTTAAGAAGCGCATTGCATTCTGACCCCAAAAATCCCCCTCCAGAAATTAATCCCAGAGAAATACTCGGAATTGAGGACAAAAGATTTCTGATAAAAAATATATTTTTCAGGGTAGTGTAAATTGTATAAAATTGGAAACCACGAAATATATGTAAATAATCATATTTTTCATGATGGATTATGGTACAATCATTTCCAATGAATATTCAATCCTGAGAAATGTTCACCATATAAGTGACAAAAGCAAAACATACAAATATGATAAAAACGTTCAACAATGGTAGGAGTCTTTTTTTTTTTTTTTGGCGGTACGCGGGCCTCTCAACCGTTGTGGCCTCTCCCACTGCGGAGCAGAGGCTCCGGATGCGCAGGCCCAGCGGCCATGGCTCACGGGCCCAGCCGCTCCGCGGCATGTGGGATCTTGCTGGACTGGGGCACGAACCCGTGTCCCCTGCATCGGCAGGTGGACTCTCAACCACTGCGCCACCAGGGAAGCCCGGTAGGAGTCTATTTTTATCAAACATAGAGATATATGCACATGGAAAAGATGGCAAATGTTATTAGTATCTCTGGGCGGAGGGGATTTCAGGGGATTTTCATCTTTGAACCTTTCTGTGTTTTTCCAAAATATCCTGAATAATCACGTCTCATTTCTAATCAGGAGAAAGACATTTAAAAATGTACCTTTATTCTTAGGTAAAGAATAGAAATGTGCTCAAAGGTTAAACTGCTTCTGCTACTTCCTGACCTGAATGAGTTACAGAGGCTTGGAAAATAGGCAAGAGGAAAAGTGAATCTCCCTCAGGAAAAGTCCTGCAGGCTCCTTAACCCCCATGAAGGTTTGTCCATCCCTTCTCCTCTGCTACTTTAACACATCCTCTGGCAGTAGTGAGAATGAGTCTGGCGCATAAGGGGCCAAGGAGTACTCCCCCACGTTTGCTGGCAAGCCCATGCTAGCACAAGTGAAAGACACGGAGGAGCTAAAAGCAAGAACTAACAGGTGTTGAGTGCTGGCTCTGCGCCAGCCCCAGTGCTAAGTGTGACACACACAATCACTGTCTTCTGAACTTATTAATTCATTGAGTCCTCACAGTGACCTTATGACTTTGGTATTTTCACTACTCCCATTTTAAAGATAGGGAACACTGAGGCTCAGAAGGATGGTGTACCCTGTGCCGCACACCTAGTAAGTGGTACTGACAGAATTTGAATCCAGATCTTATGGTGCTAAGTTGGGGAGTGGGAAAAACAATGAAATTGGGAGGAAAGGAAGGGGAGCAAGACAAAAGACGGGAGGAATCCAGTGTGGGTACAAGCAGGAGTCCAGTAAGCACAACATCCTCTCCACTCTGTAAAGCACACAGAATGGGGTGCCAAGAAGCAGTTCGGTGTAGAAGAAAGATGGCCACCTTCACATACGTGGGCCTCAGTGATTCCAGCACTACCTCTCAAAAGGGCCACACCTGTGACCTAGCCCAGGGTTTCTTCCCTTCATGAGCAGCAATAAAAGGATTAAAAGAGAAACTACTTGTGACTGATCATGAGCACTGGTATTTGAGAAAGTTTTTCTTTTTTTTTTTTGCTGTACGTGGGCCTCTCACTGTTGTGGCCTCTCCTGTTGCGGAGCACAGGCTCCGGACGCGCTGGCTCAGCGGCCATGGCTCACGGGCCCAGCCGCTCCACGGCATGTGGGATCTTCCCGAACTGGGACACGAACCCGCGTCCCCTGCATCGGCAGGTGGACTCTCAACCACTGCGCCACCAGGGAAGCCCAAGAAAGTTTTTCTTAAAGGTTAAGAAAGGCACGAGTTTCTGGACTGATTCTGAAGAGAATTTCTGGGTACCTTCAAAGACTTCCCAGGTTGACAGCAATGCTTTTTATTCCAATTTCGCTTTTCTGTTCTGTGCTACGGGTAGAATTGCCCCTACAGCTCCCTTATGCTCATCAGCTCCTTTTGAGGTTGGTTTTGGCACCCAGATCGAACACAGATGGAGAGTGTTGGGGGCAGGTAAGAGGAAGTGTTTTCAGAGGTTTTTGAGCAAAAGAAGGGGAAAAAAAAGAGTTAGATGTTTCATGGGAAAGACAACGCCAGTTGCTAGTAATAGAAGGGGAAATGGTGACAGAAAAAAAGGGAGAGTGCTGTGTGGGTATGAGCCCCTCAAGGGGAAAGAGGAGAAGAGCTGTCAACAGGTGGCAGGACTGGCACAACACAGCTCGGTTGTGTCTAATTTGCTCTCCAGAAGTCCGGTGTGATTGTGGCTGGGGCTGGTAGAGAAGGATAATGGCAGGGTGCACCTGGCTGATATGAAGAGTGCCGCACTTGTAGCTTGTATTGGCCCATATTATTGTTCATTGGACCCGTTTTCCAGCAATATACAAGGTGAAGTGATTTAATAGTTACTGCACACTTACTATATGTCAAATAGCATGCTGAGTTCTCTCATTTACTTACCTTATTTCATTCTCTTATGGGTTGATGTTATACCCATTTTACACACCAGGAAAAAGAAACTTACAAATGTTAATTACCTCTTCAAGGGCTTGGAGGCAGGAAGGGGGAAAGCCAAGTTCCAATCCCACATCTGCCTGCGGCCAAAGCCTATTTCGAATTACTTTCCAGGTTGATTCCAGAGGTCAGCTGGAGGCACTGTGTTTATTGTTTAACCATCCTCACGCTTAACGTCCCAACTTGACTAAGTCAGTGTTTTTTAAACTTATGTGAACTGAAGGATTCTTGGGATATTTGTTAAAATAGATCAATTCCTGGGCTCTACTCCTAGAACTACTGATTAGCATGTCTGTGGGATATATCTAAAAAATCTATTTTTAACATGCTCCAAATGTGATTCCCATGTGCTGGGGCTAGCTTGGTCAACATTGGGAAAGGCAGATGGTCACATTTATGAATAGAAATTCAGTTGGCTGTGAATGGTTTATCTTTGCAAGGTTTTATGTGGTTCAGGAAGTAAAACCTCTCATGTTATATTTATGGACTTTCCCTCTGATCTCTGTCAGATACTGCTGAGATTTGTTACATCGTGACATTATTCAAATAATCAATGGAGATTATGTTTACATTTGGTGGTAAGGCTGAAATACAGCAATATCTTACTCCCTGTGGTGTCATTCCCCATTTTACTTTGTATGTTAGAGCTGAAATATTTATTTGCATGAATTGAATTGAAAGGAATTCTCTGGTTAAGCAGCAGGAGGTTGAATTCTGGTTAACACTAAGTCACGAAAGGCCAAAGTTCATCTTAAACTTATTTTTTAAAATAAATAAATTTATTTATTTTTGGCTGCGTTGGGTCTTCACTGCTGCACGGCAGCTTTCTCTAGTTGTGGCGAGTGGGGGCTACTCTTGGTTGCAGTGCACGGGCTTCTCATTGAGGTGGCTTCTCTTGTTGCGGAGCATGGGCTCTAGGTGCATGGGCTTCAGTAGTTGTGGCGTGTGGGCTCAGTAGTTGTGGCTTGCGGGCTCTAGAGCACAAGCCTCAGTAGTTGTGGCGCACAGGCTTAGCTGCTCCGCGGCATGTGGGATCTTCCCGGACCAGGGCTCGAACCTGTGTCCCCCGTATTGGCAGGCGGATTCTTAACCACTGTGCCACCAGGGAAGTCCCCATGTTTAGCTTTTTAATCTTGCCTTTGGTGGGCCCTGCTGCTCTTCCCAGCTTTGTCCATCTGAATGGATTTAAGAGGAGGTGGTTTAATCTACATCCATAAAATCAAAGAGAAATGGAGATTTGGGGGAATTGTCAAGATAATTAGGCCAAAAACCTTTTAGGCTGGAATACTGAAATGTCAGTTCTAATAATGCTTTTCAGGAGTTTGGGGCTATATACGATTTACATGAGACTTTCACTTTATACAAGATCATCTGAGATACAGTATTCTAGTCTCAACAATTGGCAGGTAGCACAGGGAAGCAGAATTCCCTAATAACTAACAATTTATACAATCAATGCCCTTTGAATACCTTCACCCTACGTAACATCAACATCTATCCAAGCTAACAGCACATTAAAAAACCTTGCAAAGATGCAGGATTTCATGAAGCATTCTGAAGGGTGATGTTGGAGAATTCCTATGGTTTCAGACAAAGCTGTTAACAAATGTGGATTTGGCAGGATTAGTCCACTTAACAATTGAAGGAGAGAAAATCAACAGGATGCTTCAACAGAGAATGATTTGAATGTGAAATATTAAGGAAGGCTTCAGAAAATGGATGAAGTCGGCTAATATTTTTGTGAGAATTACTATTTTTATGACTGTGCTGAAAAATAAAATGTGAAGAATATTACTGTTGTGCTATCATGTAACGTTGTCAGAAAAAATTGCACCAAAGAAATCCTAAAAACATTTATCTGTTGTTTGGTCTAAGAATTAGGGCACGTTTACTACTATTTTCCTAATGTGGTTTAATATAAGATAAAATAAACTTATTTTTACTTAGTTTCATTTTTCAAAGAAAAAGGTCCATCCATTTTTGTCACTATTATGTCACTATTTACCGCAAACTTTTTAATCTTGTTTAAAGAGGATTCACTTTAAGTGTGAGAATTAAATGAATTTTTACATGTAAAACATCTATAACTGTGCTGGGTACATAATAAGTACTCTAACTTTAGTTATATTGTTATTAAAGTGTAATTTTTATTTTTATTTATTTTTTGGCCATGCCATATGGCTTGCAGGTTCTGACCAGGGATTGAACCCCAGCCCTCGGCAGTGAGAGTGCAGAGTCCTAACCACTGGACCACCAGGGAATTCCCAAAGTGTAATTTTAAAAACACCAATTATACTTGGATAACGAGGGCAGCATGTTTTATATTTGGTCTTAATTGCTGGTGCCATTTATTACATACAATTTATTAGACACACGTTACATATATGATTTTATTTGATTCTTACAACCCATGCTAGGCGACAGGTGCTATTTTTAGTTCCATCACAGTTAAGGGAACTGATGACAAGTAGTATCTTAAGTCTCACAGCTGGTAAGTGGAAGAGCCAAGATCTGAATCCAGGTTTGACTGCAAAGGCTAGGATCTTCCTTATTTTCCTTTCTCTTTCTTTCTCTCTCTCCCATCCCTCAGCATCCCTAATAATAATATTTTATTATTTATAATAAAAATAAATTTTTATTATAGAAAACCTCAGATATACACAAAAATAGCAAAACAGTACCAAGAATCCCCCATATAGGCTTTTCCCAGCTTCAGCAATGACCAACTTGAGGCCATTCTTCTTCCATCTCTACCCCAACCTCCCCTCCCACCCCCAGATTATTTGCACAAAATTCCTGTCATTGTGTCATCTATTTTTTTAAATTAATTAATTTATTTGCTTATTTTTGGCTGCATTGCGTCTTCATTGCTGCACGCGGGTTTTCTCTAGTTGTGGCGAGCGGGGGCTACTCTTCATTGCTGTGTGTGGGCTTCTCATTGCGGTGGCTTCTCTTGTTGCGGAGCGTGGGCTCTAGACGCGCAGGCTCAGTAGTTGTGGCTCACGGGCTTGGTTGTTCCGCGGCATGTGGGATCTTCCTGGGCCAGGGCTCAAACCCGTGCCCCCTGCATTGGCAGGCGGATTCTTAACCACTGAGCCACCAAGGGAAGCCTCATTATGTCATCTTGGCTGTAACTATTTCCATGTATATTTCTAAAAGATAGGGACTCTTATTTAAACACAACCAAGGGAGTGTTTGGCAAAGGACACTCAAAGCAAGGGACAGTCAATGTCACTGTTACACCTAAACGAAAACAATAATAATGTTAACCAACATTCATATGGTCTTTGAAATTTTCCTGATTATCCCATAAATTTAACATTTGGCTGGTTCAAATCAGATCCACATATCACATCTGTTTCGTATATTGCTCAGAGCTCTCTTAATCAGTAGATTCCTTCTCCACTGGTTTTTTTTTCCCACTTGAGATTTATTTGTTGAAGAAACTAATGTTTGTCCTGCAGAATTTTTTGCAACCTGGATTTTGAGGATTTCATCCCTATGGTGCTGTTTAGCATCTATAAATTGGTTATTTTTCTCTTTTTTTTTTCAACAAAATTTTCTTGAGCTCCTACTGTATTTTAGGTGCTGGGTTCCCATCCACCTAGTTCCCTCCCACATGGGGCTAAGGACCTAGTGAGGGACACAGACACGAAGCAAGCAGGATATTTTATTTCTATTATACTTACATACTATATAAATATGCATTGCTTATGCTATAAATATAACTCTATTTGTCTTCATAACTGTGAAGTCAAAGGCTTTTTATTATACTAAGAAAGCCACTGTGACATCGGAGAACCAGGCAGGGTTCAAGTCTTTCCTGTCATATCAACTATGTGTGACCACGTGGTGGTGATGGGGGTGTCAGTGGGAGAGTGGAGGGGGCTTGGCGGGGAGTGAGCTATGTCTGGATTCTGGAGTCTTCATCATTAAAATGATGGGTTTGGACCAAGTACGTGTTTTTCCAATCTTCTTAGAGCAATGGAATCCTTTTTGTCCCCTACATGAACTCTCAAGCTGATTCCTAATACATAAAGCAGGTAAGAGTGGAGCTTCCCTGAGTGAAGCAGGGGACGGCTGTTGAGCCCGGTCCCATCTCAGGCTCTATCCCTGTTATTCCCTTCCCCCTACCCGGGATGGCCACTGAGACATGTCCTTAGAACCTAGGTCTCCATGGAGAAGTGTGTACGTGCACGTGTGTGAATTTATCAATGGAAGCATGAAGTGTCAGAGCTGAAATGGTCTAATCTGACCCCTCTTTCTCAGGCAGCCCCCCTTCAGCTGCAAGGGACAGAACCCAAGTCAAACTAGCCTGTGCATAACAGGGAAATCATTGTTACATTTAACTAGAAGGTCCTCGCATGGGTCTGGCTTCAGTGCAGGGGTTTAAGCCCATATCATCAGAATGCTGGTTCTTTCCACTTCTCAGTGCTTGTATATTCTGTGTGGCTTCCTTATCTGGCAGGTGTCCCTCATGATGTAGCCGGCCAACAACTCTAAATTGACATCCTACCAGCAGCTGAGCAACCTCCCTGGAAAGAGAGGGCCTCCTCCTTGATAGTTTGTATGGAAGTTCCGCCTGTCCACCCTTATTGGCCAGGTGTGGGCCACATGCTCAGCTTTGAACCAATCGCCATGGCCCGGGGGGATGCAGAACGATAATTGGCCAGCTTGGGCTACCTAAGCCATATAGGGCAGGAAGATGCTGTTACCGGAACCAGGTTCGTTTTGCGCGATGCACAGCAAGCCGAAATGCTGAGAGTTTTGCAGCAAAGAGAGGCGTTATTTGCAAGGCAGCCATGCAAGCAGACGGGAGACCAAATCTCAAATACTCCTCCATGAAGCCAAGGGGCTGGAGTATTTCTGAGGTAAGGAATAAAGAAGCAGGGCGGTCTGAGGCACGGAGAGTGTGGGGAAAAGGTGCGGTAATCGTCATTCTGCGCAGGCATAACTAGGCTACAGGTCTCGGCACCTTCTGAGGGTGGCGTTTTCGGCTCTGATATGGAAAGGGCATGCGACACTCATGTAAGCCCAGTTCGGGGGTCGGTGGCCCCATCCAGTCTTAACCGGCTCAGCATGAACTAGACGCAGCTGACCCCAAGTTCCAGGAAAATAGCTCGGGCAAAACCTCCAAGGCTACGTGCCGCTTGGAGGACGTGCAAGCCTTAAGACAACCTTGATTAGTGAAGGCAGGTGAAAAGGATTTAACCCACAGCTTCAATTTTTCAGACATCTAGGTGCTGCTATTAAAAGAACGGGAATAACCTCAAGAGAGGAACGCTGTACTTGAAGTGACCATATAACTTATGATCCAGACTGGAATACTTTACAGTAATAGGGGCGCCATTCATAGTTACAATGGGGCCATAGATGTAGATGGTACTGTTCTGGGCAAACTCGAACAGATGGTCACCCCAACTATACCCCTCGGAGAAGCTAAATGAGTTAGCCAAGCTAGTGAGAAAAGGGTGTAGAACCCATTCCAGTATTTTCCATCAAAAAGTCATTGTCAGCCACCAGAAACTGTCTAGAGTAGGTTTGTCTCGATGGAAAAGGGTTTAATAGAGTATTAGTAATAGGACCTCTGATGTAATTAGGCCAAGTGAGGAGTCGACCGTGTTGCCGTGTCAGTGACCATCTGCAACAACTTGCCCACCTTTGACATGTTTAGATATCCTGCCTTACATAGTTTGGGCGCACAGACACACCCCCCCCGGGATGCTGTGGCTTAGTCAGTGTTTAAAGACTGTGAGGTTTGAATCAGCTGGGTTTAAACCCACCTCTACCATTCATTAGCTGTGTGACTTTGGGCAAATTAACCTGAATCTGTTTCCTTATCTCTTAACAGAGACTAACAACAGCACCTACCTCAGAAGTTTATTGTGAGGATGAAGTGAGACATTGTTTATCGAGCGCAGTGCTGGAACACGGTCCGCGCTCGAGAAGTGTGAGTATTTTTTTAAATTCTATTATTGGCATGCCTATAGAAACCTGTGCCGTCCCTGGCTTGGTCTCCCACCAACCATTGTTAAAGTCTGGACTTTGGATGCCCTTTGGTGATACGTGTAGGAGGACCACTGGGTAATGTGACAGGCATAATGACCCGCTCCGTCTCTAGCCACACACCTGCCCAGGCGTTTCTCCTCCGTGGCCAGCCCTTCTGTGACCCCATCAGGTATTTGCAGGCCCAGCCCTACACCCAGTCAGCTGGAGAGCGGTCAGTTTGTGTGTGCGGCATCACTACGTTGAGAGGTGTTGGTAGGGAAACTGCAGGGAATTTATAGCATCTCTAGGGAGTGTTAAAACTGCAGGGAGGAAAAACTATGTAAAGGCCAGTAAAAAATGTATTTAAAAAATCAAGTCAGGCCATCACCATGTCTCCGCAGTTCACAGTGTTAAATCCCAAGCCAGAAAGAAAAATCCGAGCCAAATATTTTAGCGAATGTCTTTAGCCTCCGACACCTGGTTTGGAAACGCACCGCCACCTGTGCTGCATTAAACCTGCGAAAAAACCCAGGAAGGAAATACAGTGTGTGAGGCCAGAAAAGGGTGGGCTCCTGGATCCCTTAGGTCAAACAGCAGGCTGTAAATGACTCTTTTCAAAACAGACATATTACTTCCCAGGATTGCGGCCTGCCACAAAGGAAGGTACACACAGCGGTTGTTCCCAGCAAGAGTTATACTATGTGGCTATTAGGGGGAATAGAAGCCGCTTGATTCTCTCCAATGGCAGGAAATAAGGTCAAGTAAAGATAACAGGTCTTTGAATTAAGGAGGCTTTAAACACACATCCTGGCCTCACGGCTTCAGCAGCGAATAAGAATTATGGAATGAAGCCTCAGGTTTTCTCACTCCCTTTAAGCTGGACTTCTGAAACACACCCTTCCCCTGATTAACTCGAAGGAGGCCTGCGTGGGGAAGGCAGCAGCTTCCTCATACCTTCAGCTTGTTTATGCTCTTTCTGAATAGACCTCACTGCCATGTTGCTCGTGAGACCTGGGCTGGGGTGTTTCAGGAGTTTAAGTCTCATAAGGAGGGTGTTGGATAGTCTTAGTGGCAAATACCTTCAGATGGAGAGGTCAAGATTGCAGTACTTCTGTCTAGGTAATGGGGAGGGGAGCTCAGAGACCCCAGGAGGGGTGGGGCCAGTATATTTCTACGTTGCTGTATTTTTCAAGAACAGGATATCCGAACAGCCTTGACTTAATTGAACACTACAGAGTATCAGTTCCGGGGGGGAGAAAAAACAACACACAAAAAACAAAGCCGACATCAAAAGGTTGTTTAAAATGTAGGGAAACACCTGGTTGCTAGCCTGGGTTCTCTGCCCAGTTGTGCAGTGTTTTTTATTATATACCCAACTTGATTTTCTTCCTCCCTGTATGGGAGGGAGGGGGCAGGAATGGGAGGAGAGAGTAGAAGTGGGGAATGTAAGTCAAGCAATCAATTAAAACATTAAAAAAAAAATCCTGTTGAGGGCTTCCCTGGTGGTGCAGTGGTTGAGAGTCCGTCTGCCAATGCACCGATGCAGAGGACACGGGTTCGTGCCCCGGTCCGGGAAGATCCCACATGCCGCGGAGCAGCTAGGCCCGTGAGCCATGGCCACTGAGCCTGCGCGTCCGTAGCCTGTGCTCCGCAACGGGAAAGGCCACAACAGTGAGAGGCCCGCGTACCGCAAAAAAAAAAAAAAAAAAAAAAAAAAAATCCTGTTGAGTCAGCCAACTGGTTAGTCTACAAATAACCAGCTGGTTGACCAAACTGTACCTTTTTTCTATGCTTGCTGGTGTTCTGGTGCACAGGACTGTAGACTTGGGTTAGCTTTTTTCCTCCAGTAACTGCTTGAAGAAAGTACACAGATTCTTTGTGACCTCAGGGTTTTTCTCTGCTGATAATTAAAAAAGAGAAAAGATCTTGATTTTGACAGTTAAGTGAGGACCCTGGCCTAATATGGCTGAGAGACATTATTTGTTGGCAACATCCATAGGGTGTGGTACTTGGAAAAATCAAATGAAAGGATTTGCATCTATGCAGGGACAGAGGTCAGGGCTGTCTGTTTGCTAGCCATGGGTCCTTAGGCATATCCCTTTACATCTCCAACTTTCAGTTTTCTCACCTGAAAACTGGAGATAATGATTGGTAGTATCTACTTCACAGGATTGTTGAAAGATTGAATGAGCTAATCCAGTGCTTAGCCTGATGCCTGGCATAGAGTAAGGAAGAGTTCTGGAAATGATAATGGTTCACTGTGTCATCACTGGGGTCTTTGTAGCTCACACATACTTGATTGGCTTCGTGGAGAATCTATAAATCTGTAAGTTTCAATTTCTATTGTGTAGAGAATGGTTTGAAGACTTGCTGAATTTTCTTGCTGTGGTTTGGTTTTAAATGGGTCTTTGGTTCCTTGGTTTTCACCTGAATTAAAAGCACTATTCTAGGTTCTGACGTGCTTAAAGATTTGTGTAGATGAACTTCTTTTTACAAAAGCAGTTCATATTCATTGATTTTGAAAAGTGAATGATTTTTTAGAAAGCAAATGAGTATCATGAAAAAGAAGAAAATAATTGATAATTCTACCGTTCAGAGATTACCACTGTCCGCCTTTGGGTGGATTATGACTGCACATGTTTTGCAACTTTTCACCTAATTCTGTATCAGCTGTCTTTCACATCATTAACTAGTCTTCAGTGTCACATTTAATGGCAACAGTTTTATCCATGAGGCACCTCATTTATTTTAGCAGTCCTTTTACAGACATTCAGACCCTTTCCAGGTTTTCCGCTATGGAATAACATCATTGTTAAACTCCAAATCACCAAATTCCGAGATGTGGCTTCCAGCTTTGGGCCTTCATGCCCTGCATAAACCTATGGGTTTTCCTGAAAATGAGAAATCCCCTACATCCAAAACTAGCACCAAGGATATCCCTTCAAAAGCTTGGGAAGTGAGATTCCTCCCTCCTTCCCAAGTGAGAAGAGGCAAAATTGGGGTCATCTTCATGACAGCTATTACCTCGGGTGAGGCGCTACAAAGAGGCACTCCCATCCTTTCACATTTCCCCATAATCGTAGGCAATTTCCTCACTGCAGCAGCAACCCCACCTTTCATGGGCAGGTCACAATGCATCATCCAAGTAGATGGTGCCGAAGACAAGGGGAGAGTTCACACACGTGTGTTCTGTGCAATGCTCTAGCACCTTCAGACAATGTCTCACCTCTCGTTCCGGGGCAGAATTGACTGGTGGGGCCTTTTCCTGTAACTGGGATTCAGACTCATTTGAAGGATATACATGACTTCATTTGCAACTAAAGACAGGTTGTTCAATCCAGGAGTGGGGATGTCCAAGGGATTTGGAAGTATGAGATGAACTGCTCAATAAAGAAAAATGGCCCGGGAGAGCAGGAGGGAGTTCCGTGGGCAGTTTCGGTTGACTTCCCAGCCCTAGTTAAGACCTAGGCTAGTCCTGGGCCAAACTGTCAAGTGAGTGAAGGCTGACTTCTGGGTCTCGCCCTGAAAACAGGGCCTTTTCACGTCCCCACGCACTTAAGAGCATCATGGGCTTCGTAGGGACCTCTGCTCAGGCCACCTTTTAGGGAAGCCCCTCACTGCAGGCTAGAAGAGGCCCAACCTTGTTCTAGAGGAGGTGAAAGCTTTTCTTTCTGTTGGCAGAGGTCTGTTGGGACACAAAGGTTACTGAAAGGATAAAACTCCTTATGAGTAAAGCTGCTGTTTGGGGGTCTTAGAAGGAGCATGTGGAGGGGCTCACCAATAGAGTGGCCAGTGAAATACAGAACACTCAGTGAACGCAGATTTCAGATAGACAACAGATAACTTTTTTCAGTATACGGGCGTACCCTGAGGACACAGTCTGGTATGTTTGTGATTTCCTCCATCTTTCTGAGCTGTATTTCTCACACATAATTTGAAAGCTTTTTTGTCTTGAGGGATCTTTTCAAAGTAGTGAAATGAGATTCAAAGAAACAGTAACTCTCTCTTATGACTCTTGTTTCTTTGCTATACATATTAATTATAGCCACACTCTTAACAAGTACAGTGGGCATAACAGGCTTGAGGACAAGGACGCTTTACTTTTGAAAAGCACAGAGCTCAGTCATAGGAACAGGATGCAGGAGTCTTCTAGAGAGAGGCCAGCTGGGCTGGATGTTCAGCTCGTAGCAGGCAGGACATCTTACAGGACGATGATCAGAGGTCAATCAGTGAATCTGTTTGCCAGAGGCTAGCAAGTGAGTGACTTCCGTGCCAAGTTCTCAGTGCCAGGCACACTGAGTGTTCAAAGAATGTTACTGTTGTTCTTTTTAACTATCTATTAACAGAGGCTTAATTTTTGATTATTGATTTTATAAATAATAATGTGATAAATACTCTTGTAGTTTAATCTTTGCACAGATCCTTCATTGTTTCCTTAGGATAACTCACAACATTTTATAGATGTGCCAAATGAGGTCTAGGCCTGTTTGTGAGAGTAAATTGTTACATTTCCAGGAAATTTTAATCTGGTTGTTAAACACAGCCATTAAAAAAAATAAAATTACATAAACATAACTAAACTGTAGTTAAATAAATTATATATTAAGTAAGCAAAAATTATAAAGACTCAAAACTTATCACTCCCTAATTATTTTACTATGTTTTACTATTATGAAATTTTTGAGGTTATTTGTGTCTATTGTATGTGTGTAGTGGAAATATTAGAAAATAATGGGCTACTGTGTGCCTTCTAGAAATCAGCTATGGTGGGAGTATTTACACCATGGAAATGGGCACGTGATACAAATTAGGGCCATGTTTTACTCTTGTTATACATTTATACCACTGCATTTATACCACATTAGAGAAGTGAAATAGCTAAGCTGCTCATGTCAGAACTGGAAGTGGAATCCATTTCTCTTGACTTCACCAGTGCTTTTGAACCATGTTTTGAAAAGTTGTTTTTTCAGTCCTTACCTACTGACATACTCTAAGGTCTCTAAACAATCTTCACGCAAAAGCATGCAAGTGTTTACATACAGTCTATTGAGAAAGTCATAGAACTACATTCAACCAACATTTATCGAGTACTTGCTGTGTGCTAAATACAAGGAAGTCAAAGATGAATAAGACATACAGTGTTATTAAATAGTGGGTCACAGGGTTCCTGAAGGTCTTCAAGTCATTGCTTTGTATTAAATAATATAAATTATATAATCTATACAGATATAATGTTATTAACATAGTATATAAAATATACATATGGCAATATAAGTGTATACACACACAGTTGCTTTACTATCATATGGTGGGCTACACATTAAAAAACATAAATAGGGCCCTATAATAGGAAGAGTTAATAGAAGCAAAAAAATGTAGTGATTAGAGCATGAGCTTTGAAGTCAGACTGACTTGGGTTCAAGTACTGACTGATCCCCTCCTAGCTCCGTGACCTTCGGCAAATTACTCAATTGTTTTGAGTTTCTGGTTTCCCTCTGAGAATAAAAATGGTAATCCTCTCATAAGGGTTATTTGAAGATTACACAATAATGTATGTAAAGCACTCTATGACTGGTGTGGAGTCAGCACTCAATAAATATAAGTTTGAAACAGACCTTGAAGAAATAAATCTTAAAAGGGAAGGGTACTAATTCTTTGGAATTACAACCAATTCATGTGTTCCTGAAGTTTGAATTTCTTTTACATGAGTCCCGTTTACTCTGGGCTTCAAGTGGAGGCTTATATGAGGTCTTTGCAGGCACACAAGGTACCCTTTGACCTCTGTGTTTGTCCTTGTGCCCCTCGTCCTCATCCTCTAGTGAACTGACCCCACATGTCACATCTCACTCACTACCGACCTCTCCCTCGCTCATTACCCAGTCTCACTTCCAGCCTCCACAGTCCACGAAAAGTACTCTTACTCAGGGCACCAAAGATGTTCCTGTTGATCTTTTTATGGCATTTGATAATCTGCTGACTCCTTCCATCTTTAGGTGAGATTTGGCCAGTTTAGCTTTTAACTGTACCCAAAGGTGGAGAAAGTGAAGGCAGGGAGGCTTGAGGGAAGAAGTAGAGAGAAGTAAAAATATTTGCAAAAGCTGCGTTTCTCTTGAGTGAATATAATTCCCTAAGAGTGCTCATCACAAGGGAAAAAAAATTTTTTTCTATCTCTTCATTGTTGTATCTATATGAGATGATGGTTGTTCACTAAACCTATTGTGATAATCGTTGCATGATGTATGTAAGTCAAATCATTATTCTATATACCTTAAATGTATCCAGTGCTGTATGTCAATTATATTTCAATAAACCTGGATGGAAAAAAAGAATATAATTCAGAGAAATTTTAAAGCAGAGCATTGCTACGTTTTTTAGAAACTGAAGTGCTTCTTGTTAACATTATTCATGGTGATTTACATAGAATCACCTCACACTGGTCAGAAGGACCATCATCAAAAAATCTACAGACAATAAATGCTGAAGAGGGTGTGGAGAAAAGGGAACCCTTTTGCACTGTTGGTGGGAATGTAAATTGATACAGCCACTATGGAGAACAGTATGGAGGTTCCTTAAAAAACTACAAATAGAGCTACCATATCACCCAGAAATCCCACTGCTGGGCATATACCCTGAGAAAAACATAATTCAAAAGGACACATGTACCCCAGTGTTCATTGCAGCACTATTTACAATAGCCAGGACATGGAAACAACCTAAATGTCCAACGATAGATGAATGGATAAAGAAGATGTGGTACATACAAACAATGGAATATTACTCAGCCATAAGAAGGAATGAAATTGGGTCATTTGTAGAGATGGGGATGGACCTAGAGTCTGTCATACAGAGTGAAGTAAGCCAGAAAGAGAAAAACAAATACTATATATTAACTCATATATGTGGAATCTAGAAAAATGGTACAGATGAACCTATTTGTAGGGCAGGAATAGAGACGAAGACGTAGAGAACGAACATGTGGACACTGGGGGATGGGGAGGGTGGGACGAACTGGGAGATTAGGTTTGACATAAATACACTACCATGTGTAAAATAGATAGCGGGAACCTGTTGTATAGCACAGGAGCTCAGCTCAGTGCTCTGTGATGACCTAGATGGGTGGGATGGGGTGTGGGGTGGGAGGGAGGTCCAACAGGGAGGGGATATAGGTATACATATAGCTGATTCACTTCACTATACAGCAGAAACTAACACAACATTGTAAAGCAATTTTACTCCAATAAAATAAAAAAGAATCATATAGAGTTACTCATACCCATACCCATAGGGGGATGTGCTTCATCCCCCTGCTTGCATCTCAGATATTCCTCTGGGGGTAATTTTCTTTTTTGAGATCTATCCTTTAAGCACTTTTAGTGAGAATCTGTCAGTAAATTTTGTCAATTTTTATTTGTCTAAAACTATCTTTACTCTCATTCTTGAGTTTCTCTAAGTACATACTTTTAGGTTGAAAGTTCTTTTCTCTCAGCACTTGAAGATTTTATTCCACTATCTATTGACTTCTATCTTTGTTGTTGAGAAGTCTTCTGTCAGTTTAATTTTCATTCCTTTGAAGGATTCCATCTTTGCTTTCTGGCTACTGTTAACTTCCTTGTCTAGGATGTATCCTGCTTCAAATTCATTGGAATTCCTGAATAAACAGATTGGAATCATATTAGTTTGGGAAAATTCTCAACATTATCTTTATTTCCTTCTGGGATATCAATTAGGTGTCTACAGGACCTTCTTACTATCCTCGTGCTTACTTACCCTCTCTTTCATATTTTTTTGGTCTTCTTTCTGTGTTGTTTTCTGTTTAATTTCTTCAGATCTATTTGGTTTCTTTAGTTGTTATTGTTTTCCCTGTGGTTTAACCCTTCCACTGAATTTTAAATTTAAATTTTTATATTTTAATTTCTAGAAGTTATAGTAGGTTCATTTTCAGATCTGTTTTTTATTTGGTTTTGATTGTTTTATTTCTGAAAAACATCTTAAACATTCTTATTTTATGTTGTATGCAGTAATTCTAATACCTAAAGTCTTTATGAATCATCTTCCGTTATTAGTTGTTTCTGCTGACTTTCACTCTTGGTGGCTTGCTTCCTTTGTTTTATGTATTTTTTGATTGTGAACTCATTTGCTGAAAATCTTATTTTGAAATAAAAGTTTCCTCACTCTTTTTGTGGGCATTGTAGGTACAACCATTTGTGCCCCCAAACGTCTGTGTGTGGCCAAGTTTGTGGTTACAAAATCTCAGGGAAATTTTATTGTTATTTTTGTTACTATTAACTCCACCCAGAGCCAGGGCTGACACTGACCATTTTCTTTGTTGTCTGCCGCTGCTGGGTGGGTTTTCTTCCAGGTCACCTTTTTCCCAGGGCATAGCCTACTTGAGTTGTGGCTTTTTGCAGGGTGGTCTGGCTCTTCACCCTAGTTGAGATGCTTGAAGATACATAGGTGGCCCCAGCATAGGCAGTGGTGGCAATAGTCGCTTAGCTCTGGTCTCCTGCTTCAATCTTGGCCTCAGGGAGGTAAAGTACTCTTATTTTCTTGGAAGCTAATCTATTTAAAGAGAGCTTTTTCTCTTGTGTCTAGACTTTTAAACTTTATTTGTACCCATGCTATTTCAGGATACCTAGGCCATTGTATTGAGGAAGTGGAAATCTGTGTGCTTTTCTCTTATCACATTCTGAGTGTGCTTTGATTATACCTTTCAGCTGTTATTTCTCACTAGCCCAAGCAAAATTAATTTCTGACCATGGAAACCAGGAGAAAAATGTAAATCACTTAATGGAAACTCACTTTCTAGGAAACTTGACTCTTTTGGCCAACTCTGCAGTCTCGCCAGCTTACAAAGCTTACATTCAACATGTATTTACTGAGCTCTCAGGGCTGCTAAGGAATGGAGGAGCTCTTCTAACAGAGGGCGGCCCCTCCTGTTGAAGATTCACAAACAAGCGTTATTCCCATAATGCTTGGATGGGGAGGGCCAAAAATCTCCTTTAGGCTAGCTTCTCATTTGCAGATCAGTGGATTGGTAGTCAGAGAGACTGTTTCATTCAGGGTCACAGAGCTGGTTAGCAATGCCTGGGACTTTCCTCAAAGACATGAATGCAAAAACCCATTATTAGTTTTAAAAATTTGCTTGTGAATTCATTTAGACTTTTGTTCACTGAACATTAATCGAACATCTTCTCTATGCCAAGTCCCAGGATGCCCTTTAGCTAGTAAGTACTCAGTAAATGGGTAATGTACACACATCTTTGTCTGTATACAGAAACAGAGCCTCAACTGCTTATAAATATCTCTCTTCCCCCCTCCCTACCTCCCATCCTGACCCTGAGCTACATACTTCCACATATAGGTGAGAGGGTTTGTGGATGGTGAGGAAGAGAATAATGGAACAGGAAACACTGTTACAGAGCCCATGGGACCTGGGTAGGATTGGTTGAGCTCAGAGCCTTTACTCTTGGGACCATGACCCCTGGAGGGAAATCAGTGAGCACTGGCCACTGACATGTGTTTGAGTCCTGACACTGCCACACACACTACCTGTTAGACTAGCTCTGAGTCTTAGTTTCCTCTTCTGTAGAATGGGAGTTCCCAGTACTGAGTGTTAAGCACTCAGGAGACACGGTCCTTGCCTTCAAGAACCTTTTTCTTTAAGAAAATGGGTTAGAAAAGGGACTTCCACAATGTCCTAAGTAACAACAACAAAAAAATCACTCTTAATCCACAATGCCAAGAAGTCCGTGTGGATCTGTTTAGCCAGGATGGATGTTTCTACAGCCTGGCTTACACTGGCAAAGGTGGGCAGTCATTCCTGTGAGCCTACCACTCTTCCTCCTTAGAGATGGAACCTGCGAAGTTTTGTCTTCAGCTCTCATTCCTTAAACGGCAGTTACTATCACATCGGCTACTATTACCCAGCCACTAGGGGGCCAGAGTCATTCATGAAAGGCTGCATTTAGCAATGAAATCATAAAAATCTTAAAATATCTTGAAGCTGGGGAGCCTGCTTTTGTGAAACTAAATCCAATTTGAGTGTAGAAGCCAACAAAAGTAAACAATGACAATAAGCAAAACAAACATCTTGACACCCAAGGAAAAAAAACCCATAGCTCGTTGTCTGATGAACAAATGGCTCCAACTCTGCTCCCAAAGCCAACTCTGCTCATTCAAAAACTGTCAAGGGCAATTTTTCATGACTTCAGAGTTAGGTTTTAGACTTCCTTCCAGTTCCCATCGTAACAGTGGGATTCCTGGACAGACCCGTTTGAAACAGCCTGTGCGTGAAGTGAGTAGTTGATGCTGAGTGGGGAGTTTTTTGCCTAGGAGGGGTGTGTGTGAGGGTAGGTTTGGACACCCAAGGGCTACGGGAAATGTGGGTAGGCTGGGGTGAAGGGTTCTCTTGCAATGAAAACCTCTTATGCTCCATACATGGAGGGTGGCATCCCAGATGGACCTTTGCTAGGTCCAAGCCTATGAAATGGTTCTGCCTGATCTCTGACCCACTCTGAGGTGAGAAGAAAGTTTGCTTATTGAGGAGAGTGAATAGGACACAGATGCTGCAGGCCATGGGCTTGCCCTGGCTTGCCCGTCTTCCTGGCAAGACAAGCAGTTATTAGAGCCTGGTGACGACTCCCTGTGTCTGGGGACGCGCTGTCTGCATTTCTAGGAGCCAGCTGCTTCCCAAGGGGAAAGAAAGGTGCCAGACTGTGGAAGGGTCCAATTATTGGCGGCTCTGTTTTTCAGAATGATTGTCTTTGAGTGAAGCATGTGTTGTAGAATCAAACTTGGCATTTTAAATTAACATAAAAAAATCTTAGTTCCCACCTGCTGTGTACGTGTATAAGAAAAAGAATTCTTTACACACATCTCAGGAAATGGTTTTGGAGCTGCTCTGCTGCACTGAGTCTTCTTGGACAATGACCCACGGACAATTGCAAACACTTGGTTTCATAAATGGATTTTTCTAATTAATTTGTATTTGAATGATACTTCTATTCAACTTTCTTAGGATTAAAAAAATCCTTCATATTACTATCAAAGGTAGCTGTTTCTGCCAGCACTGTTGTAATCAGATCTGAGGGGTTGAATGGGCCATGAGCATCTCACCAGTGCCAAATACCTGTGACAAGATTTTCCAGGCACTTTTGGGATATGTATGGCCCAGCATTACAAGCTGGAAAACTGGCAGCAACATTCCTGGGTCTCAGAACGGGTCTGTGCTTGATGGCTAATGGTTCAGAGAACTGTTCTGACAGTTCTCAAGAAAATGGCAAGGCTCATCAGTAATCTGCAGACCTAATGGGCCTTTCCCCTTCATGACCTCTTACATCTTTGAGTAAATCAGTGAGCTAGTGCCATTGGCCTAGCACCATGACTACAACAACAAGCAACTTTGGATTTTGTTGTTTTTAGACTTAAAAAAAAAATTTATTGTATTTATTTATTTTTGGCTGCGTTGGGTCTTTGTTGCTGTGCACGGGCTTTCTCTAGAGGGGGCTACTCTTCGTTACAGTGCGTGTGCTTCTCATTGTGGTAGCTTCTCTTATTGTGGAGCACAGGCTCTAGGTACGTGGGCTTCAGTAGTTGTGGCTTGCAGGCTGTAGAGTGCAGGCTCAGTAGTTGTGCATGGGCTTAGTTGCTCCATGGCATGTGGGATCTTCCTGGACAGGGCTCGAACCCGTGTCCCCTGCATCGGCAGGTGGACTCTCAACCACTGCGCCACCAGGGAAGCCCCTCTTTTAAAAAAATATAAATTTATTTATTTATTTTTGGCTGCATTGGGTGTTTGTTGCTGCGCATGGGCTTTCTCTAGTTGCGGCGAGTTGGGGCTACTCTTAGTTGCGGTGCGCGGGCTTCTCATTGTGGTGGCTTCTCTTGTTGTGGAGCACAGGCTCTAGGCATGCGGGCTTCAGTAGTTGTGGCACGCGGGCTCAATAGCTGTGGTGCACAGGCTTAGTTGCCCCACGGCATGTGGGATCTTCCCGGACCAGGACTCGAACCTGTGTCCCCTGCATTGGCAGGCAGATTCTTAACCACTGCTCCACCAGGGAAGTCCCCTGGACTCTTTCTTAATCAATTGGTTGGAACCACAATCCTTTCTGACATTTGAATACTTGCTTCAATGTGCATTTCTTCATTCCATTTTTGGGGCTAACATCCTGGAGTCGAATAAGACATGACTTGTGAGATGCCCCAATAGCCACTGTGACACCCTGGGAGGTAATGCAGTTTAAAGGTTAAGAATCTGCTGCTCTGGTGTCAGATGGATCCTGGTTCAGATGTCAGCTCTACCGTTTACTAGCTGCATGACCTTAGGCTAATTCTTTAGCCTCTCTCACCCTCTGTTCCCTCATGTATAAAGCTGAGTCATAGCAGTGCCTACTTCATGTGGTTGTTGTATGCTAAGGGCATGATGCATGGTAGAGCACTTAGCATAGGGGCTGGTGCCCAGTAAGTGTTTGCTAAATGATTGCTATTAGCTTTAACTTTCCATGGCTGGTTTATCAGTAATGAAGACTGACTGTGATTCCAAATTTCTTGTTCTAGGGCTGTATAACATTTAAGATGGTCAAATGATTGCAAATGGAAGTCAGAGAAATGGAAGTGATAGCTTATTGGGTTGTAAGATTTTCAAGGGCAGCGATGTTATTTCCATTTTTGTATCACCAGCCATAGCAAGGGAGTGTAGTAAGCATTCAAAAGATTTATGTTTAAGTCAACTAAATGTTGAGTTGCAAAAAATTCATTGCAATCACCTGTGGTCAATTTTCATTCCTGTCTGTTTCTTAGGGTTGTCAAAGTGAACTTTCAGAATACTGGGATTCACTCATTTCCTGTTCTTAAAAAAAAGTGTGTGTGTGTTTATATGTATGTGTGAATATGCACACATACGTTTAAATTCTCACTGTTCTAGTCTAGCTTTGTTGGATTTAGTCTGTGTTCCTCTTCCTCCTTCCCTATCCTTGACTTTTTGGTTTTGGGCCTGACCATAGGTTTTGGGGTTATAGTTCTGACTATATCATCTGTCCTTGGATTATAACCAAGACTGAAAGAGCCTTCCTGGAAGGAGAGCTCCCTGCATCTGACCTACCTGAGTTTGGCCCTGGAGTTAAATCCTTAGGAATCCAGTTTTCACCGTGAGCTGGAAGAGGTCATGAAGGGGAAAGGCCCATTAGGTCTGCAGATTACTGATGAGCCTTGCCATTTTCTTGAAAATCTACTACCTTTATTTCTGGGGCTTTCTGCTAGGCTTGTCACAATGTGGTTCACGCACTACATGAGTTCCCAGTGTAGATGTATAGACGGGCATTCAGAGTGCTTGCTTTGTTGTCACCCCTTAGGTTCTGGGAGCTTTAAAGGTAGAAATTTAAAGTATAAGTGTTCACAATGTATGAGTGATCACCGTGTGTCAGGCACCTTTTCTGGAAGGGTTAAGACACTTAAGTAGTTACTAGAGTGATGAGTGAATTTCCCTTCCACTCTTTCCAGTGTAGAAAAGGAGACTTTGTAAGGAGAACAATGTATTGGGATTATGGCCAATATTACCAATATATGCATTTGTCTGTAGTGTAGATGTTTACTCTGGAGAGCATGAAAGCTCTGGTGCCCCCTAGGGGTGTGGAGGACCTCAAGAATCTGCTCTACCCCTTCGAATGGAACCAAGACCCAGAGGGAGGACCAGAGTGTTAGAAAAGACCCAGGTGTTCATGAGGGTGAAAGGACAAAAGAGACCAGAGGGGAAGCAAGGGAAGGACCTTCAGTTTCCCTTCAGTCACCATCATCAGGATGGGATACAGTCCTACTGTCTGACTTGGGACAGCACCTCACTAAGGTCTGATCACATTGGTCCTTCCGGAGTCTTTGATTCCCCCAAAGTATCACTTTACTCCAGCTGTGTGTTAGCATCCCTCTGGTTCTGTGGCTTTGGTTGAGCTGACATGGGTTAGGCCTGTGAAGCTCTTTGAACTTCTACGTCTGGATTTTGGGTCTGCAGGTTGGCTGCTGACCTGAGCAGAGAGTTCTGAAATGCAGCCCCTCACTGTCACCATTCCTAGCCCTGCTGACTGCCTCCTTCCCACCGAGAGGCTGAGGGGACTGCTGTGGGCCCAAAGCGTCTCCTGACCCCATCAAGGGATAGCAGAACCATCTTTCCTGGGACATTTCTGGTGGAGAAGATACCTTCTTTGTTGGCTGGAGCTTTGCAGTTAGATAGCCCTGGGCCCTTCTTCAGGTTCTGCCAGCTCTTGGCCTCATGGCTTGGAACCTCTGGCTTAGGGAAGGATAGATGTCTCAGGGCTGAACCTGGGAATGAAACAGACAAGAGACGCCCACCCAGTTAGGGGTGGAGGAGGAAAAGGGACCAGCAAATGGGACTGAGACAATAAAGAGAACTTGAATTTATAAAATGTATTAAATAATAAAAAGGAATTAGGAGCCCTTCACTGTTCATCACCAAAGATGAGGAGGACTGCAGGAGTGTGAATCTTCTAGATCGCTCCCTGGTGCCAGGTGACCCAGAAGGAAGGATGCCTGAGAGGGGTGCTGTGCAAGGTCAACAGAGCCATGGGAGCTGGAGGGTGCAGAATAGGGAGGAAAAGCACATAGGAGGGGCTTCCCTGGTGGCTCAGTGGTTGAGAATCTGCCCGCTAATGCAGGGGACACAGGTTCAAGCCCTGGTCTGGGAGGATCCCACATGCCGCGGAGCAACTAGGCCCGTGAGCCACAACTACTGAGCCTGCGCATCTAGAGCCTGTGCTCCGCAACAGGAGAGGCCGTGATAGTGAGAGGCCCGCGCACCGCGATGAAGAGTGGCCCCCACTTGCCACAACTAGAGAAAGCCCTTGCACAGAAACGAAGACCCAACACTGCAAAAATAAATAAATAAACTCCTACCCCCAACATCTTCTTAAAAAACAAAACAAAACAAAAGAAACCACATAGGATCACTCATGTGGGGTGAGTGGATAAGAAAGCTTTTCCCAGGAAAACACAAATGAAAAATTTAGTTCTTACGCTGGGATTCATGTTCCTGAATTTACAAACAAGATCTGAAGCTCATTAACACACCCACGTCATTAAATTTCATGCCTGTGAAGGAAAGAATCTAGAGCTTGCAGAACAAGAGCTCAGCTCTGGGTTAGACTGCATGTGTTTCAATTCTGGCTCTGCCACTTGTTGGTTGTGCAACTTTGAGCGAGCGATTTTTTTCCCCTCTCAACCCTAATTTTCTGATTGAGAAAATGGATAGAATAATAATACCCACTTATCATTGTTACTGGGAGAACTAAATGGGTTAGACTCTCTGAACTATTGGCATGAGAAATGCCCCCCAAGTGGTAGATGCTGTTATATTCAGAACACTAAAGTTCTAATATCGTCGTTGTGCACTTATCAGCAAACATCGTTTATGCGTTAATAATTCCGGATCATATCAGGCCGTTTCCCCCTGGCTTTAGAGCAAGAGCTGCGTCCTGTATGTGCATGGGTAGGTGAGGGAGGGAGGTGTACGCTGGGCTATAGAGTGAGGCAGGGCTTCCTTTGTCTTCTGTCAGCACAGACCCAGGCCTCTAGGGAGACCTCAGAATTACAGGCCTGTGGCTATTTCCACATGGAATAGGGTGTCTGGGGTCAGAGGGCTTCTGTATGCTCTGGGCACATAGAATGTTGTAGAAACTTCTTTTCTTTCGTGGACCATTGAGGAACACTTAACCAGAGGCCCAACCTCATCTTATACTTGGGACTTGGACAGGAGACTTGAACTTGGCTCACAGTTTCAGTTTGAACCTGTTAAGTTCTGTCTGATAGCCTGGGCGGGGGGTCTCCTAAAGGGTTCGGCTTGAGGGAGGACCACAGAATCCCAGGAGAGAAAGTCACCTGGACTAAAGAAGTTTGGCAAAGACAGATTAAGAGCAATCAGAGATGTCTAGGTATGCATTGACCCCATTTCCTGTGCCCACTCCCTCCCCGACCCTCTCCCGAAAGGATGCTCTAGAAAAGGGCTGGGTGCTAAGGTAAGAACTGTCGCTTCGAGCCCAACACCTCTGCTATGGGAACTCCAGGGAACGGGAGAAGATCCTGGCAGGTAGGCGGGCAGGAGGAGCCTGGTGGTAGCCCAGGCAGCACCCTGTGGGGGTCAGGACAACAGCAACCAAAGCATCGCAGGGTGGTGAGGCAGTGCAGCCTTGACTGACAGGTGCTGGGCTACACTTATTCTCACTGGACTCGTGTCGTGTGTTTCTACCTCTCTATAAAGCACCTGTCTCCTAGATGGTGGTGAGCTGATAACAGTGCCAGGCACACAGTAGGACCTCAGTAAATGTTAGCCTTATTGTTGGAGAGCAGTCTCCCAGGTGAAATTCTGGAGGGAATAGTTGGGAGTAAAGTCCTGGGAAAAGAGTGGGCAGTTTGGCGAATGGCTTTAAATGTGACCATTGTACTCACTGAAGGGTTAAGATGGCCCCTGAGTAGTGCCCGCAGGATCTGCTCTTAGGTCCCCTTGGCCTGTGGTCCTGGGCCCAGAGGAGGGCACCGGTTCGTATAAAGCTGGTGGTTGATCTGTCCATGTCAAACTGATGGCTCTGTTCTCTTGTTGATCTGGGGTCATGGGAACAGTATTTCGAAAAGCTCTGACTATCGCCCACGTCTGGCCTTTGGGACAGGGGTGTATGTCAGGACAAACCTTGCTTGGATTTCTTCACGTTGTTCTATCAGCAGGGAAATTACTCTCTTCGCTTCTCCATTGCAGCAGCTCATCTCCCTCCACCTCTGCAACCCTCTTCCTGCTGAGATCCCACTCAGTTTTCAACTCTGGCTCCCAGAGTTCTTTATTTACATGTTACCCTTGGTCATTATCCCATCCATTCTGCAATAATGCACAGACCTCTGCTTCCCTTATCGAGTTGTAAGTTCTTTAAGTTGTTCCTTAAGTTCTGTAAGAGATGACACGTGTGTCTCTTAGTCATCATTTTATCCCCCACGGGGTCATGTAATATTTGCCAAAACTAATATGAAGTCCTGGGAAGTAAGCAATATCCTAATTTTACAGATAAGGAAAGTGAGACTTAAAGACGATAAGTGCGTTGCTCAGAGGCCACCCAGCTGGTGGGTGAAGGAGCCAAGAGCCAGGCACTCTGGGATCCCAGCCGTACTTACTGCACTCTACTGACTTTTTTTTTTTTGATAGTTGATTCTTTTTTATTTTTTTACATCTTTATTGGAGTATAATTGCTTTACAATGGTGTGTTAGTTTCTGCTTTATAACAAAGTGAATCAGTTATACATATACATATGTTCCCATATCTCTTCCCTCTTGCGTCTCCCTCCCTCCCACCCTCCCTATCCCACCCCTCTAGGTGGTCACAGAGCACCGAGCTGATCTCCCTGTGCCATGCGGCTGCTTCCCACTAGCTACCTATTTTACGTTTGGTAGTGTATATATGTCCATGCCTCTCTCTCGCTTTGTCACAGCTTACCCTTCCCCCTCCCCATATCCTCAAGTCCATTCTCTAGTAGGTCTGTGTCTTTATTCCTGTCTTACCCCTAGGTTCTTCATGACATTTTTTTTTCTTAAATTCCATATATATGTGTTAGCCTACGGTATTTGTCTTTCTCTTTCTGACTTACTTCACTCTGTATGACAGACTCTAGGTCCATCCACCTCATTACAAATAGCTCAATTTCGTTTCTTTTTATGGCTGAGTAATATTCCATTGTATATATGTGCCACATCTTCTTTATCCATTCATCCAGTGATGGTCACTTAGGTTGTTTCCATCTCCGGGCTATTGTAAATAGAGCTGCAGTGAACATTGTGGTACATGACTCTTTTTGAATTATGGTTTTCTCAGGGTATATGCCCAGTAGTGGGATTGCTGGGTCATATGGTAGTTCTATTTGTAGTTTTTTAAGGAACCTCCATACTGTTCTCCATAGTGGCTGTACCAATTCACATTCCCACCAGCAGTGCAAGAGGATTCCCTTTTCTCCACACCCTCTCCAGCATTTATTGTTTCTAGATTCTTTGATGATGGCCATTCTGACTGGTGTGAGATGATACCTCATTGTACTCTACTGACTTTTATGGGAGGAACTTAAATAGCCCATGAATTGAATATGTTCATCCTCATAGGCCTTGTTCTGAAGATGATTCAGTTGCCTGTCATTGCTAAAACAAACTACAAAATTTTTAAATGCTGCCAGAAGACTGAAAAGCCAGTGTTACGTAGTGACGATGCTGCTTCATCCTTAGTACCGACAGGCCTCTCTGGCACTGTGGATAATGAGTAATATCTCAAATTATAAGCTCTCCAGTTTGAAAGATTTTGAATAAGGCTACTTATGATCAGCAGTGCAAGGTATTTCTTCTGTTTTCCCCCAGCTAACACTGCAGTTCCTCTAGCTGAGTAATTTATCCTGGGACATTAACATGTAGGGTCTATTAACGTCTTAGGAGAACGTTCTAGTAACTCATTTTCTCTTTTCTGTTAAAGTCATTGCATTGAATCATCCTCTCAATGAAACTCTTTTAAAAACATTAATGAAAATGTTAGTACATTTGTACCACGATATCCATCTAGATTCAAATATTTATTGGACAAACAGGAGAAACGATGAAATCCCCGTATGCAGAGTCCATCAAAACTGCCCCCCAAAGCTTTGTCTTGTCCGTAGTGTCACAGACCAGCCACACTCACCCTCATCTGCTTTTTTGGCACTAAATTCAGTCAGCTGAGACCAAACTACCATGTAAGGAAGAGATTAAACTAACATCCATCAAGGTGAAAGATAATTATTACTTGTGTCAGACAACACCTGTTTTTGCAGCATTCCTCAACTTGGTTAAACTGGAGACCGGCTAAACTTTCCACTGAATTTTCCATCTGACAGTTGCTCCAGGCAGTGTGTCTGCAGAACACCCTTGCTATGTTTACATTTTTGAGGCAGATTAAAAATGTCATCTGTGAAATATAACCTGAAAAATCGCAAACTGTAATATATTAACGTATAGAAATACAGGGGCTGAATGGGAGTCATACTGAAGGAGGAGGCCAACCCTTCGCTGCTTCCCAAGCAGAAATCTTTCATCGTCCATCTTTTATGATGCTCCACGTGCAGGTTGGCCACAGATCTCCTTCATACTTCAAACCGTGGTGGTGTTGATCACTCTTCACTTGACCGTTTTAGGACTGAATCATTCCTCAGCAGCTCCCGGTATCTTCATACCCATGGAGAGCCAAAAGCCAGGTGCCGTTTGGAATATGGAAGCACTGGGTCTCCTTTTCATAGCCCCATTTCCATGGCTATGATGCCTTTTTCACTTGAGAAAGGGATCTCTGACCTGGGGCAAGACTCTGAAGTTTTTGTTTTTAATTGAAACGTGACATTGGTGTCACTGCTGCTGAAGTGCTAATGTCATTGCCAAGTATGCTGCTTGGGTTGTCCCTTGATGGAAAACAAGAGAACAAAAAGAAGAGGAAATGGCCTGGTATACCTCCAGATGGTTAAGCTGGGACACGTTTTTGTACGTTTTCCAAGAGAAAAGAAGAAAAAAGGGAAGGTTATGGACTCTGAGGGAAGGTTATGGACTCTGAAGCATTTCTGGGTATTAATCTTACGCTTCACATCTGTGTTGATTTCAAACACTATTTCTTCTGACATACTCTAAACACAGGCTCCAGCCTAGCTGAAGATGGAGGGGAAGGAGACTTGAGGCACCCCTTTAATACAGGTGTGGGCATCGAAAGATATTTAAGATGCGTAATTCTTGGGATTATAGCAATCAGCTCTTTAATATTTAAAAACTCCTGTAGTCACCTCCAAATTCGCATCCTTATGTGCCTTTAGGGTCCTGATGGCACCTGAGTCTGGTCCCTCCTTTTTATTTTTTCTCCCCACCCCAAGCCACCCTTTTGCTTTCGTTCAGACCTTCATAATCCCTCTCCTGGTCTGGTGTGGTAGCCCTCTATCGTTCAACAATCCAGGCTCTCCCCAGTCCCAGTTTAATCTTCTGGGCACCAACAGCCATTTGTCCCAAACACAAGTTAGAAGGTCACTCCTCTGTTAATGATGTCTAATCGCTTGATGATAAGTGGCTGGATTCCTCATCCCTTACTGTGGCCTGATTCAAGGCTTTTTGTAATCTCAACTTTTTAAATCAGCTGTGTCAGTTAGGATGCTTTTAGCTGCAAGTAACAGAAACTGTGACTCAGACAATGGGAAAATATATTCCCTCACAATGCAGGAAATCCACTCGTAGGGCCCACTTCAGGTTGTTTTGCTTCAAGGACTCAGTGATATCGGTGAAGAGCCAGGTTCTTTCCACCTCCATGCTCTGCTCTCCTTTGTGTGTTGACTTCACCCTCAAGCTGGGTAGCAAGATGGCAGCAGGAGGGGTTTTAGGCATCACAGTCAGACCTCACAAGATACAGATGAAGAGAGGAATCCCTGCATCAGACCTCCCTTCATCTCTCACTGGCCACAACTGGGCTCATACCCAATCCCCAGTCAGCCGCTGGTGAGGGGCTGGCATCACTCTCAGGCCAACCAGTCTGCTCCCAACCCCGCGTGGGGGGTGGTGCCAGCTTCCGCTGAGGCACACGGCTTCGTGGGTAAGAGGTGGGGCCTGAACAAAACGGATTTTGTTAAGAAAGAATCGGGGAAACTGATGCTGGGTAGGCAACACACTGTGTCCACCACCAGGGTTTCTGGCACATGGAGGAGTTTATTATATCCCCAACCTACCGTGTTCTCCACACCTTTCATGGCCTTTGTATTTGCTCTCAAATACAAATGTATTTGACTTGCTTCCCCACTTTTTTTTCCTGGAACACCCTTCGTCATCCTTTATGACTGCATTAGTTTCTTAGTGTTGTTGTAACAATCGACCGCAGACTTTGTGACTTAAAGCAATGCAAATTTCTTATTTTACCTTTCTGGAGGTCAAAAGCCTGAAATGGGTCTTAAATAAAGGGCTAAAATAGAGGTGTTGGCAGAGCTGTGTTCCTTCTAGAGGTTGCCCAGATTCCTTGGCTCACGGCTACATTATTTTGACCTCTGCTTCTGTTATCACATTGCTTTCTGATCTGCCTGCCTCCCTCTACAAACGACCTTTGTGAGGCCATTGGGCCCACCCAGATAATGCGGGATCCCGTCTCAAAATCCTTAACTAGGGCTTCTCTGGTGGCGCAGTGGTTGAGAGTCTGCCTGCCGACGCAGGGGACACGGGTTCGTGCCCCGGTCCGGGAAGATCCCACATGCCGCGGAGCGGCTGGGCCCGTGAGCCATGGCCGCTGAGCCTGTGCGTCTGGAGCCTGTGCTCCACAGCGGGAGAGGCCACAACAGTGAGAGGCCCGCGTACCGCAAAAAAAACCAAAAAGCCTTAACTAAATCACATCTGCAAAGCCTCTTTGTGAGATAATGTAGGCACAGGTTCTGAGTATTAGGACATGGACATCTTTGGGGGTGGGGTGGGGAGCATTACTTTGTCCACCACAAAGACCCAGCACAGATGCCATCTTTGCTGCAAGGTCTTCCCCGGCTCCATTTCAGAAAAGCCACTGGGGCAGAAACAAAAAAGAGATCGGAAGGAGGCAGGATGTTTGCCGACCCTGGGGCGTGGTCTCAGTGCCACCTCTCCTGGCTGTCCAGGGGAGGCTGGATGGCGATGCTCTGTGGCCACGCCTCTCCCAGGCCTGCTCTCTGGGCTTCTTCTCTCACTTCCCTTTCCCTGTTTCCTGACCTGACGTTGAACTTCCTTCAGGTCTGAATCAAAGAGATTTTATACCCAACCCACTGTGGTTTGGGGAGGCGTTCACTAAAGGAAACCAAGAGGAAATTCTACCCACAGGACAAAGTATTGGCTTTATCTGCCCCCAAGTTATGACGATTTTTCTAGAGTGAGCCTTCTCTTCTGACCATGTGCCATCCTGGCCGGGCCTGGCTTCTGGTCTGTGGACAGAAGTGGTTCAGCTCAGGTCAGAACGTCCCTCTGTCTCTGTCTCTCAAATATTTATTGTGTTCCTGTGAGCAGAATCATGGTGGGCTCCACTGCTCAGGGGCACACAGTTCCCCTGAGACGTGGAAGATCCTTGTCAAGTGATTTGTTCACAGGTGTTCCCAGCAATTACCAGAAGGAGGTGAGGAATGGGGCAGGGAGGGGAGGAAGCCAACCAAGGGTGCTCTCTCAAGCAAATCCTGCCCGGAGTAACTTTGGATCAGTTCCCCAGGGGCACTCTGAGACATGTAGATCACTCCTGGATTGTCCTGATCAGGGACAGTTGTCACTGGTTAAGGGCTGCCTCCAGGGAGACATAAATTCCCAGGCACTTCTGGCTCTCAGGGCACCCAGGGAAAGAAATTCTGACAGCCTGAGGGGAGCCTTCCATCAACAGAGGCACAGGTGCTGTTGGGAATGAAAGCCCAGTGAGAGCCAGTGTGCCCGGAGGTGGCGTCGGGATCTGAGCAGGTCTGGGCAGAGCACTGACACCCTCTGCTACACCAGGGAGATTCTGTGTTCAAGTATTTCCTCTTCTTATGTGGCCTGGTCTCCCCACCCCCTAGCCTGTGACTGTTAGCCCCACTCCTGGTCAGGGCTTTTGTGACACACATTGCCTCTAGAGAAGGCTGATCTTTCCAAGCTCAGATGTCCTGAGTAGGCTTCAGATCATGCCATACTTCTCAGCTTGTTTGGGCCTCAGAATCCTAAAGGAAGAAGTCTATTTCCTTTTAGAACCCTACAGTTTCCTGTGCTGACTTTCTAGTCACCTCAGGAAAAGCCTATTTCCACCAAAAACAACCGTATTGACTGAGGCTGGTGGATGTTAACTGTCTCCGAGGGTTGCCGGGGCTCTACTTTCTGTCACTGTTGGCCAGTCTCCTGAGCGCCCAGAGAGTGGAGGAGGCCGCTCTGTCCCTGTCTGGTCACATTGTCTCCTTTGAGCTTCTCCCTTCCCTTCTGTGTCCATCGAGTGTGACTCCACCCTTGACCCTGCTCTCTCGGTCTAGACTTCCCTTCCCCTCAGCAGATGTCAGTTCTGCATTCGAGGTAGATAGTTTTACTCAAAGCTTCTAATTTCTTTTCCCTGAGGCTCTACAGTGCTTATGGGCCTTGGGTATTGACAAATGATGCTGTCCACTCAGGTAACCCAAATGGAGGACTTTCCCCAATCACATCATTGTTTTTAAAAATGCAATAGCTGGGGGCTTCCCTGGTGGCGCAGTGGTTGAGAGTCTGCCTGCCGATGCAGGGGACAGTCTGGGAAGATCCCACATGCCGCGGAGCGGCTGGCCCCGTGAGCCATGGCCGCTGAGCCTGCGCTTCCGGAGCCTGTGCTCCGCAACAGGAGAGGCCACAACAGTGAGAAGCCCGCATACCGCAAAAAAAACAAACCCGCAATAGCTACTTTAACATAAACCAATATGTATGTATAATAATTATAACAACAGCTAATATTGGAGTATTGTGCCATATACTTTACATGCGTTATTTCATTCTTTACCCCCCAACAATCATACTAGGTGGGAACTGTCATTATCAGCATTTAATTGGTGGGAAAATTGAGGCTCAGAGAGATTAAGTAGTGCCACAGAGCTTGCAGAGCTGAGACTTGAATCCAGGTCTGTCTGAATCCATAAGCCCATGCTCTGATTTACTACCCTATACTGCCCCTTACCTCATAGTGAGAAAGGAGTCTCCTACTCGAAGTTTAGGACTTTGAATAGGAATGGATAGATCTGGCAAATGAGAATGTTTCTTCAGAACTTTGAATTCCAGTGGTGCTTAGTCACCCCATTTATTAGATTCCCTACCCAAGAATTAAACAGAAAATAGGTTCTTTGTCTCAAATCCCTTTCAGATGTGTTGGCCACCAAAGCAGCCTCCATCACCCCAAAGTGAGTCACTGGCAAACCAACTTTATTTCAGTTGTACTTTTCTGGAAGAGGGGCTTAGACCCTCCACATCAGCTCTTTTAATAAGAGCTTTCCTGGAAGATCCACCCAGCAGCCGCTGCTTTTGTCTCTTTGGACAGACTGTAAAATGACTGCCCAACCCTAGCTGTAAGGTAGGCTGAGAAATAAAGTTGGTGCTTTGGTTGTTTTTTAAGTTTTGTGTCCCCCAATAAAATCAGCATTAGGAAGAAGGGGATAATGGAGACTGGGTAAGCAACTGTCAGTATCTGTTATACCCCACTCCGATTTTCACTTCATTTTCCAATTGAGAATTCATGGCCAATTATTTCAAACAATCTTGGATCAATGTTCTAAACTCCCCGGCATCTACACTTTCAGCACATTTGGATGTCCCAGAGACATCCAAACTCAATGTGTCCTCAACAGAATTTATCTTCTTCCCAAATATATTCCCACTCATCTGAGTAAATGGCACTGTTATCAACCCAATTACTTAAACCAGAAATATAGGCATCATCCCTGTTTATTTTTCAGTCCTCCCATCCAACCAGTCACCAAGCCTGTGGTTTGTTTTTTTTTGTTTTTGCTTTTTTTTTTTTTTTTTGCGTATGCGGGCCTCTCACTGTTGTGGCCTCTCCCGTTGCAGAGCACAGGCTCCGGACGCGCAGGCTCAGCGGCCATGGCTCACGGGCCCAGCTGCTCCGCGGCATGTGGGATCTTCCCAGACTGGGGCACAAACCCACGTCCCCTGCATCGGCAGGCGGACTCTCAACCACTGCGCCACCAGGGAAGCCCAAGCCTGTGGTTTTGATTCCCATTTCTCTGATCTCTACTTCTCTATCCTTTCCCTCCTCCATCTTAGCAGTATATCAAAAGCATAATATAACATAATCAAATAAGGTTTATGCAGTGTTATAAGGATGGTTCAATTTTAGGAAATCTAATTCTGTAAGTTAACAAAGTAAAGGAAAAACCATAAGATCATAGACTGAGAAAACATTTAACAAAATTTATACCTTTTTCCTGAAGTTAAAAACAATAAGAACAAAATATGTAGAAATTAATTTTGCCGAAATGTAAGACTTGTATGCTGAAAACTACGAAACATTGCTGAAAGAACTGAAAGAGGACGTAATTATCAATAACTGGAAAGGCACCCTGTGTTCATGCATTGGAAGCCTTAATATGGCAATACTACCCAAAGAGATGTACAGACTCAATGCAATCATTACCAAAATTTCGATTCCTTTTTTATTTTGTTTTGCAGAAATAAGAAAGCTAACCCTAAAATTCATATGAAATTGCAAAGGATGTTGAATAGTCAAAACAGTTTTGAAAAAGAACAGAATTGGAGGGCTTACACTTCCCGGTTTCAAAACTTAATTCCCAATTTCAAAGCAACAGTAATAAAAATAGTGTAGTCCTAGCATAAGGATAAAAATATAGATCATTGGAATAGAATTGAGAGTCTGGAAATAAACCCAACATCTATAACCAAGTTATTTTCAACAGTGGTGCCAAGACCATTCAATAAGGGAAAATTAGTTTCTTTAAGAACTGGTGTTATGACAATTGTATATCCACAAGGAAAAGAAGAACGTTGACCTTTACCTCACCGCATATACAAAATTTAACTTAAAATGGATAAAAGACCTAAATATAAGAGCTAAAACCATAAAACTCTTAGAAGAATACATGTAAGTAAATCTCTATGACCTTGGGTTTGGCAATGGTTTCTTAAATACGCCGCCCAAAGCACAAGCAACAAAAGAAAAAAGTAGATAACGTTGGACTTCATCAAAATTAAAAACTTTTATACATCAAAGTGTATATTCTCAGAAAAGTGAAAAGGTGACCCACAGAATGGGAGAAAATATTTACAAATCATATATCTGATAAGGGTCTAATATTCAGAATACATAAATTATACATATATATGTATACATATACATATGTGTGTGTGTATATATATACACAATTGAACAACAGAAAGACAAACAATTTAAAAAATGGGCAAATGATCTGAAGAGACATTTTTTCAAAGAAGATATACAAATGGCCAACAAGTATGTGACAAGATGCTCAATATCATTAGTCATTAAGAAATGCAAATTTAAACCACAGTGAGATACTACTTCACATCCACTAGGATAGCTATAAAGGGAAAATAACAAGTTTTGACAAGGATGTGGAGAAATTGGAACTCTTATTCATTGCTGGTGGAAATGTTAAATAGTACAGACACTGTGGAAAACAGTTTGACAGTGCCTTAGTAAATTAATTAACATAAAATTACCGTATGACGTCATAATTTCATTCCTGGGTATACACCCAAAGAAGTGAAAAGGTGTTCAACAAAAACTTGTACATAAACATTCTTAGCAGGACTATTCACAATAGCTAAAAGATGGAAACAACACAAATGTCCATTAACTGACAAATGGATAAACAAAATATTGTTTGAATAGAGTACTGATACATGCTACAACGCAGATGAACTGTAACATTACACTACATGAAAGCAACCAGTCACAAAAGGCCATATTATATAATTCATAAGTATGAAAATAGTTATTTTGTTTTCACATGTATGAAAAGGAATAAAGTGTGATTCCCTTTACATGAACTATCAAGAATATGCAATTTCACAGAAACACAAAGCAGGTTAATGGTTGCTGGGGGAAGTGGGAACAACTGCTTAGTGGGCGTGGATTTCTTTTTGTGGTGCTAAAAATGTTCCGGAAATAAACGGTGGTGATGTTTGCACAGCACTGTAAATGTAATAAACGTCACCACTGGTAAATTTTATGGTGTGTGTACTTAGCACAAAAAAAGCCCAAAAGCAAACAAAGAAAGAAACATCAAACTTTTAGGAAAATAGGAGTGGAAGCTAACTTCCTCACATTGGTAAAGGGTATCCACTAGAAGCCCACACTAATAATAGTAAATGGTAAAGCATTCGATGTCTTCCCACTATAGTTAGGAATAAGCAAGGATGCCCATGGCATCCCTACTACCAACATTGGGCTAGAAACCCCAGACAATGCAATATAACAAGAAACAAATTTCTTTTGGATCTTTAAAAATGAGAAGGTTTGCAGTGTCCTCTGTGTAAAGGTGAGAATTAAAGTTTTCAGCATAAGTGAATCCCAAAGGAGATACTGAAGAGAAAGAATAACAAGAGGCCAAGATTTAACTGTGAAAAGTTATCATATGTGTGGGGGCGATGGGATAGAGAATAAGAATTGAGAAAGGACAGGAAAAAGAAATTATATGTTACCTCAGAAGCCAAGATTGGCAGTGTGGGGAGTTTCAGGAAGATTACAGATTGTATAGTCAGGATATAAATTCTCTGGAGACACTGACGACAACAAAAACTGAAAATGCCATTTTATTTGTCCAAGAGAGGCTATTGACAACCTTTGAGAAAATGGCCTCAGTGAAGGAAGTAGAAGCTGGATTAAAGAAGAGATGTGGGGAGGGAGGAGCTGTGGTACAGACCATTTTCTTGGAAAGATGAGTGGTGGGGCTTCCCTGGTGGCGCAGTGGTTGAGAGTCCGCCTGCCGATGCAGGAGACACGGGTTCGTGCCCCAGTCCGGGAAGATCCCACATGCCGCGGAGCGGCTGGGCCTGTGAGCCGTGGCCGCTGAGCCTGCACGTCCAGAGCCTGTGCTCCGCAACGGGAGCGGCCACAGCAGTGAGAGGCCCGCGTACCGCAAAAAAAAAAAAAGATGAGTGGTGGTTGATAAACACTAGTGGTGCCTGAGATGGCTTGAGGGGAAGGAGATGGATTGGGGCTGTAGTTTCCTCATCAGCTCTATTAACCCTCACAAAACTACTCTGGATAAATAATCTAAGTAAAAATCGTGCTCCTCAGAAAAGCTCTTAGCTCACTAACTAGAATATGGTCACAGATCACTCATGTATTGAAATCCTGGAGCCGCCACAGTAGAGAAATCGTTTAAATTTACTTGTTTAAGTGCATGCCCTTAGCATCTCTATCAGGGCACATGCTGAGTCTGGTTCTGGCTCTGGATCATTCTCTGTGCTTGGCGGCGAATCCCCAAATGCACAGCTGGGTCAGCCACAGAGATAGCTAACCCAAGCAAAGGGCAGTTGGAGGCGAGGTACAACCCCCCAGAGTTCTCATTTTCATTTTTCTGCATGATGTGATGAAAACTATCCACCATTTGCATATTTTCTTTCTTTTTTTGGCAACAGGTACATTCTTATTAATTAACTTACTGTTCAAAATGATCCATGTTGCTTATAAAGTGCCCCATCAACAACCACCCTAGGTGGCTTACTCAATTGTGATCTTTGTGTCTGCTTCAGGGCTGTATTCTGATTTGTAGAATTCACTTAAAATGCTTTTGGTTCAGATGTTAGTTGTGACATATGATCCCAAGAGAGAAGACTGTGATCATCTCTCTTTTGGTCAAGAAATATTGTGCCTCCTCTTCTATTTTACACAGTAAGTTTTGATTCTATTTAGCCTAAGTATATATCTGGCAAGAATTCTGTAATGGATTCCATAGATGAAATAGCCCTAATCTCATTTCTTCTCAAGAAATGCTAAGAAATACATGCACATTTACTTTGTTGACTTTATGCAAGAGTACTCTGGGGAATGTTCTCCCCACCAGTTCTCTCCTTATCCCATTCATCCACAGATTCATACTCATCCAGTTGTACTCAAGTCATCCTCCTCTGTGATGGCTTCCCTAACTTCCCTAGACTAGGTTGAGCTTTCTCCTCTTTGCATGTCTAATTTTTCTTTAAATTGTATTTTACTTCTCTGGTAGATATGTTTGTGATGGTGGCATTGGTGTTATTGCCTCTACTGAGCTGGGAGCGTCTTGGAAACAGACTCTGGCTCTCATCTTCATGGCTCCAAGCACTTTTCCCAGCACTTGGTTGTTCACGAAGTATTTGTTGAATTGGATTGCACTGAACTACTGTTGTGGGGATACATGCAAAAGCCATGGGAGCTCTGGGAAAAGATTGGCTGGGCCTCAGATTCTCTAGGCATGAGGAAAGGGTTTTCCTGGCAGAAGAAACAAGTATAAATGCATGAATTTATAAAGACCATGCTTACACAGAGAAAGGAGGGAAATTTAGTGCGATGGGAATGTAGAGATGAGGCCGGAGGAGATGGCTTGATGCTGATGATCTGTACCCTAGGAGATGTGGACTTCAGTAACAGAGTTCCAGTAGAGGCTTTTAAGCAGGAGAATAAGCCTTGTTTTCCAAAAAGCTAACTCTAGAACCCTAATGTAAACAATGGACTTTGAGCGATAATGGTGTGTCAACGTAAACTCACTAGTTATAACAAATGTACCACTCCGATGGGGGATGATTATATAACGGGGAGGCCATGCATGTGTAAGGGCAAGGAGTATATGGAAAATCTCTGTACCTTGCTCTCAATTTTGCTGTGAACTTAAAACTGTTCTAAAGAATGAAGTCTATATTTTAAAAAAGGTAACTCCAACAGTAGTGGACTTCTAATGGGTGTTCTTTGTAGGATCACTTCCTTTGTGTGCTCCAGAAGTGGGAAGGGCTACATTTTTCACTGGGTATTATGACTGTCAGTTGTCACAGTCCTACAAATCACACTCGGTCTAGACATGGTCTTCTGACCAGAAACCAGAAGTGAAAAGGAAGACCTTGGTAGGGTGTCACGAGTTTGAGCCCAGAAAAATAGATTTCATGTTTTTCAGTGAGAAGTATTAAACTGGACAAGCAGAGGGCCAGAGGGACCAGGTTGTGTCCAGAAGCCCCCTGGCCAAACGACAACAGAGAACTGGAAGGGATGAGAACAAAGGCAAGAGTAGCTGTGAAGTTGGGAGGTCCTGCAAGTGGCCAGAAGCAGTTAGTTTCTTTTAAGGTTACAGATATGGGTGTTTAATGAATCTCTTTTTTGTTTCTAAGGGAATTATTGAAAAAGCATTGTGGTGTGGGCTTTAGAACCAATAGTCTTTGTTTTTAACCCTTTCCCCACCATGTCCATGCTGTATTCTTTGGATGAGTATCTTAATTTCTCCAGTCTTCAATCTCCTGACCTGTAAAATGAGGATAATGACACTTCACATAATGATGCAGGATTACTGTGAGCATTAGAAATAATATATGTACAAACATTTAGTAAAATGCTTGGAAATAATATAGCAATTGCTATTATTCTTAGCCTGCATTTAAAATTTTTTGACTATCCCAAGGGAAGAAGATGTATTGAAGTTTCTTTTCTTTAGAGGATTGACATGCTGTTCACTTAGGAAAAGCTATTCCTTTGCCAGTCTGGGTTAACTGGAGTGGGTGGGTCATGGTTCTCAAGCTGTATCTTGTCTGTAGAAGATACTGCTGGTGGCTCTGCACCCCACTTAGTCTGGCCTGCGTGAGGAGGCCCCCACACGGTGTGGCTGTGGGAGGCCTGGCCTTTGGTTTTGTGTGTGCCCAGTGTCTGCTGAGCCTGCTCCTTGGCTTGGCCTCTCTGTTTCCTCCTCTGCCAGTGAGGAGCCACACTGTCTGCTCCTGCTGGTTCCTGGAAATCAGCCACTTTCCTCTTCTGCGGAAGCACATCATCACAGCATGGATGGCTGCCACTGGGAAATAAGGCAATTTCAAAGCAGTAATGTGGGAAAGCAAATTATGAACTGAATATACTCTGGTGTGTCTACTGAATGTGTATTCCCAGCTCAGCCATGGTGGATACCCACAGGTGGGCAGAGAGAGTAAGAAGACCTCAGATCATCATGAAGAGCCAGGTTATACCCAGGGCTCTTGACATGGAACAAGCTGCCCATAAAATTCAGTTTAGTTGAGAGTGGGGTAAGAAATCAAATAACAGCAAGGAACAAAAACTCCCATCGGGTAGGAAAATGTCTTTGTTTAAAGACACCTCAAAAAGCCTCCTCAGGCAGAAGATGAGATTCTGAGAGCATGAGTTAGCAAAGTCTAGGGAACAAACATGACAACCACCTTGGTTATCATTATGATGGAACAGAAAGGGAAAGAAAAGGATGGAGGGAAGAGGGGGGTGGCAATTGCAGAGCAACTGACAGAAGCAGTAGGGCAGGGTGGCAGGAGATATTAAGGAAAGGAATGTCTAATATTCACTTTAAAGCTTGGGTCATAACATTTGGTCTATCATGGTGAATGTTACATGTGAACTTGAAGAGAATGTACATTCTGCAGTTGTTCAGTGCTCTATAAACATCGATTAGGCCAAGGTGTTTAATAGTGTTGTTTATATCCTCACTGACATTTTACCTTCTTGTGCTGTCAATCACAGAGAAATGAGTGTTACAGTCTCCAACTGTAAGTGTGGATTTATTTATTTCTCCCTTTAATTCTGTCATTCTTTTTGTTTTGTGTGTTTTGAAGCCTAATTACTGGGTACATATATAGTTAGGATTGTTATATTCTCTTCATTGATCATTGTGAAATATTCCTCTTTATGTCTGGTAATTCTCTTTGTCTTGAAGTATACTTCATCTGCTATTAACATGCTTAGTGTTTGCATCTTTTTTCGTTATTCTTTCAACTTGTCTGTGCCTTTATATTTAATATGTGTTTCTTTTAAATGGGACAAACTTGGGTCTGACAATCTCTGACTTTTAATTGGAATGTTTAGTCCATTTATATTAATGTAATTATTGGTCTGATTGGGTTCAAGTCTATAATCTTGCTATGTGTTTTCTGTTTGTTCCCTTTGTTTTTTCTCTGTTCCTAATTTTCTGCCTTCTTTTGAGTTAACTGAATTTTTTTTTTTTTTGGTGTTCTATTTCTCATATTGAACTTTTAGTTGCATCTATTTTATTATTTAAATGGCTGTTCTAGGGACTGTAATATGCATCTTCATCTTAATCACAGTCTACCTTAGATTAATATGCTACCACTCTGCATATAATGAAAAAACTTGCAACACAATTGATTTCAGTTTCCTCCTTCTATCCTTGTGCAATTATTTTCATCTATTCTTCTTCTACATAAGTTGTAAACTGTACAATAAAGTGGTATTATTTTGCTTAAAAGTCAATTGTCTTTTAAGGTATTTAAGAAAAAGAAAATAGTCCTCTCTCTTTACCTGCATATTTGCCATTTCCAGTGCTTTTCATCCTGTCATGTAGATTCACGTTTCCATTTCATTTCATTTCTCATCAACCCGAAGAATTCCTTTAGCATTTCTTATAGTGCAGTTCTGCTGGTGATGAGTTCTCTCAGCTTTCCTTTACCTATAAATGTCTTGATATTACCTTAATTTTTGAAGAGTATTTTCTCTAGGTATAGAATTTTAGATTTACAGGATTTTTTCCCTCCAGCACTTTAAAATTGTATTTCACTGTTTTCCAAAATTCATTGTTTCCCATGAGCAGTTGGCTGTGGTTTGTGTGGATGTCCCTTTGTAATATCTTTTTTCTCTGATTGCTTTTCAGATACTATCATTATCTTTGGTTTTCAGTAGTTTTACTTCGATGTGCAGAAGTGTTATTTTCCTTTATTCTGCCTGGGGTTCCCTGAGTGCCTTGGGTCTGTGGGTTGATCAGATAAGGAAAATATTTCTTCAAATATTTTTCTACCTAGTTCTCTTATCTCACTTTTTGGGATTTCAATTACATGTATATTGGGCCAGTTGATAGTTTCCTAGGAGTCATCAAGGCTTTACTCTTTTTTTCAATCTTTTTCTCTCTGGTATTTAGTTTGTATAATTTCCATTAACTTATCATAAAGTTCACAAATCTTTTTTTTTTTTTCTGTATTGCCATATTTGCTTTGATTCTTCAATGAAATTTTTATTTCTAGCATTGCATTTTTCAGTGCTAGGAATTACTTTTGATTCTTTTTTAGAGTTTCTACATCTTTCCTGAAATTCTCCATTTCTTTACCCACTGTATTCATCTTTTCCAATAAATTCTGTAACATATTTATCAAAGGTATTTTAAAGTTGTTGTCTTCTAATTCTAACATTTGATCACCTCTGGATCTGTTTCTGTTGACTGTTTTTTTTTTTTTCTCTCCATGTCTCAATCAGATTTTCCTGCTTTTTCATATAACCAGTACTTTTTACTTGACAGTGATACATCACAGAAATTCTGGGTTCTGTTTTCTTCCTGCAGAGAGTATTGAATTTGGTTCTAGCTGGCAGATCACCTTGATCCTGCGAATGCATGGCTTATGCTTTGTTAGAGTATATTTGTTTGGACTTTGCCCTTTGTTCTAGGGCATAGCCTTTAGTACTGGGATGTGATCCTTACTCCTAAGGTGTGGCTGTTCTGGGTTTCAGTGGAAGACTCAGGGTTGTTTGCCAACTCCCTGTAACTTGCTGGGACTTGAACTCCAAACTCTGGATCCCCGGAACTGCATAGCTGTTTAGTTTTTTTCAGTCTTCCAGCTGTTACTTTCCACTGGGTTTCTGTGGTCTTTTCCATGAATACACAGTTGCGGATTGGTCAAGGAGTTGAGGAGAATTTATATGGAAAATTTGAGGCACTGTCTCTGTGACTCACTGTTTCTGGGATTTCTCATTTCCATTTTCAGCTGCTGTGACAACTCTGAATTTCAGACTCTGACTCTTCAGCCTGATAAAAACTGACACTTTCTGCTTGAGCTCCATCTGTCCTGCACTTTGCAGACAGAGGTGTGCCCTTAGGTGAAAATCTATATAAAAGTAGATTTTATCCATTTTTGTTCCCTTCTTTAAGAGTCTATCCCCTCCAGTTTCTGCTGGCTCTTAATTGCTCTCTGGTGCCTTCAAACTGTTGTTTTTTGTTTTGTCCAGCGTTTATAAATACTAATAGGAAGGTTAGTCCAATATAAGTTACATTTTGCTGGAAGCCTGAAGTTCCTGAGTGATTCTTTAAAAATACAGATTAGATTTCCTCCAGTGGCTTCCCATCTTTCTTCCCATCTGCTTCCCAGGAGCAGATTCTGAGATAAGGATTTTTAGTGAAAATTATTTATTTTGGAGGTGATCCCAGGGAACACCTGTAAGGGAGTGGAGGCATGAGATGTGGAAGCCAACAGAGTGTGTAATTAAATAATGAGCTACAACTGGAGCTCAATTCGGCTGAGGAACTTTGAAAAACACTGAGGCCATGCCTCAGTTATATCAACCAAGGTACATGGTTAGGTATTTATCCACCAACTCCCTGTATTTATCCAGCAATGGTGGTGGCACTTATCTATCTATGCCCTGCCAGAGAGTGGCTTCCAGGGGCATTGATCCCCAGAAATTTTGGCTTGCCATGCATGCAGTCCTCAGGCAGACAATCACAGGTGTTTGCAGTAAGTAACATTTGTAATTTAGATGAGAATTCTGAGATGATATGGGTGGGGCCCTTACATGCCTACCACTCCATCCTACTAAAAAAAAAAAAGCCGAAACTGCCTATCCTGTCTTAAAAAAGCATTGCCTACCATTCTTCATTCCTCACCATTCTTCTCACCACTGAGACCTGAGCACAGGCCTTTGTTTTTTTTTGTCCTTGAGCATTCAAGCTTGTTTCCTCTTTAGGGCCTGTGTACTTGCTGTCTCTCTGCCTTGAATGCTCTTCACATGTTGGCTCCTGCTTACATTCAAATTTTAGCTTACAGTTTCCTTGTCAAAGATGTCTTCCCGGAGCACCCTAACTAAAGTAGCCTCCAACTCACTTCTATTACATCACCCTATCTTAGTTCTATGTGTATCTATCACTTAAACTGACTTTTTTTTTTTTATAATTTATACATTTGCTTGTCTATCATCTGCTTCTCCCACCAGTATAAAAGCTGTTTAAGAGCAAGAATCTTGTTTATCTTATCACAGCTGTAAACTCCTGAGTTTACAATAAGAACTCACAGATATTTGTTGAATGAATGATCAAAGGATGAATGAACATACTAAGGCTTTCAAATAACATAAATTGCAAATAAAAAAAGGAAGGTGGAAGCAACTCAAGTGTCCATTAACTGATGAATAAATGAACAAAATGTGGTATACACATACAATGGAATGTTATTCAGCCTTAAGAAAGCAGGGAAGCTCTGACATATGCTACAACATAGATAAATCTTGAAGACATTAGACTAAAAGAAATAATCCAGTCACAAAATGACAATATTGTATGAATCCACTTATATGAGGTACCTAGAGTAGTCAAGTTCATAGCAACAGAAAGTAGAATGGTGGTTGCCAGGGGCTGGCAGGAGATGAGAATGGGGAATTAGTGTTTAATGGGTATAGAGGTTCAATGGATAAGAGGAAAAAGTTCTGGAAATGAATGGTGGTGTTGATGGTACAACATTGTGAATGTACTTTTTTTTTTTTTTTACATCTTTATTGGAGTAAATTGCTTTACAATGGTGTGTTAGTTTCTGCTTTATAACAAAGTGAATCAGTTATACATATGTTCCCATATCTCTTCCCTCTTGCATCTCCCTCCCTCCCACCCTCCCTGTCCCACCCCTCTAGGTGGTCACAGTGAATGTACTTAATGGCACAGAACTGTACACTTAAAATGATGAGTTCTATGTTATGTATATTTGAACACAATAGAAAATTTAAAGGTTAATCTTCAATTTCCAGAGAAAGATTAAGTCTGGATTTGAAATCTGACTCAGTCCTTGCTTACTGTACCATCTTGAGCAAGTTACATTATGAAATTTATATGAACCAGTCTCCTCATCTATAAAATGGTAATAATGACAGTACCCACCCTATGAGTTTGTTAATTGTTCCTGGACTAATAAATCATTTTATGAATGCTTAAAACTTCAAAATAATTTTGGGATATTTATATTCTTTTTCATATTCTTTTCCATTATGGTTTATTACAGGATATTGAATATAGTTCCCTGTGCTGTACAGTAGGACCTTGTTGTTTATTTTATATATAGTAGTTTGTATGAAAAATAGTATTTTAATGCAAAAAGAAATCTATAAAGAGAACAATCTCAAAGTAAAGAACATTTTTTTAAAGACTTCAAAACTTACAATATCAATAATTAGAGCTGAGGTAATTCAGACCAACCCTCCTACTGAGGATAACGAGAAAAGCTAAACAAAATATATTAAAAATATCTTTTTGAAGACATCAAAGAGACAAAGAGATAGTGAAGAACTACTGGTCCAAGATCCAAGAGAAGAAGGAAATCCAGAAAAGATGAGCCTGGCACTTAGGGTGTTTGTGGAATCTGGGTGAGGTAGTAGTTGAGAGGCTGATCAGCACTTTTAACTGTGTATCATGAGGTTGAGAAAACAAATTTGGGGGCTTCCCTGGTGGTGCAGTGGTTAAGAATCTGCCTGCCAACACAGGGTACATGGGTTCCTGGTCCGAGAAGATCCCATGTGCTGCAGAGCAACTAAGCCCGTGCACCACAACTACTGAGTCTGAGCTCTAGAGCCCGAGAGCCACAACTACTGAGCCCACGTGCCACAACTACTGAAAGCCCACGTGCCCTAGAGCCTGTGCTCTGCAACTTCAGGAAGAGAAGGCACCACAGTGAGAAGCGTGTGCACCACAATGAAGAGTAGCCCCCACTTGCCGCAATTAGAAAAAGCCCGTGTGCAGCAATGAAGACCCAATGCAGTCAAAAATAAATAAATAAAATAAAATTTTTTTTAATTAAAAAAAAGAAAACAAATTTGGAATTCAAGACCTATAAAAGTGGTTGGCTGACAAGTTCCACCATTGCCCCTTTGAGTTGAGCTCTTGAAAGTCTGCACCTTAGGAGAAAGAGTAAACTTTGGGCTTTCTCAAAGCACAGCTTTGGATGATATCAGTCTTTGAAATTAGATTAAGGTAATTTTGATTACTAGTGTCCCTATGCACCTGCAACAATCAAATATAAATCCTCTCTAGAGAAGGATAACACTCTAGGTCTCAGAATAACTCTACGAATAATTTTCCAAACACAGCATGTGGTATACAATAAAAAATAAACAAGCACGCATGCAGACAAGAAAACGTGAATGAAATCAAGAGAAACACCAGATAATAGAACAGACACATGTGGTCTCTGGATATTGGAATTTTTAAACACAGACTTTAAAATAACTCTGCTTAATATTCAAAGGAATAAATGACGAGATTGAGAATTTTGGCAGCAATCTTGAAACTAAATAAAGGACATAGTAGATTTGAGAAAGAATCAGATAGAAAATCTGGAACTGAAAAACACAATAACCCAAATGAAAAATACAGTTGATAGTCTTTATAGAAGATTAGACTGGACTGAAGAGAGAATTAGTGAAGTGGAAGATATGTCAGTGGAAAAGATCCAGAATGACGTACAGGAAGACAAAATACAGAAGAGAGGGTAAGAGACATAAAGAGTGAGAAGATTTAATGTATATGTGTTTGGAATCCCAGAAGTAGAAAGGAGAGAAAATGGGGCAGGAGTAATATTGGAAGAGGTAAAGTTTGAGAATTTTTCTAAACTACTAAAACCATCAGGCCACAGATTCAAACCCAAACAGGTTAAATGTAAAGAAACACACACCTGGATACATCAGAGTAAAACTGCTGAAAACCAAACACAAGATAAATCTTTAAAAAAACCA